>NC_084557.2:23225691-23525691 GCF_033978685.3 Nerophis lumbriciformis
CTTGTTGCGCTCAGATCATAGCAAGCTAATTAAAACTGGTCTTTGGGACAACAACATTTCTAGGCGCAATCAGGGCGTTGAAGGGCATCCGGTTTGGAGGCTGCAGGATTAGGTCTCTGCTTTTTGCGGATGATGTGGTCCTGCTGGCTTCACCTGGCCAGGATCTTCAACTCTGACTGACTCGGTTCGCAGCTGAGTGTGAAGCGACTGGGATGAAAATCAGCACTTTCAAGTCTGAGTCCTTGGTTCTCGCTCGGAAAAGGGTGGAGTGCCATCTCCGGGTTGGGGAGGAAATCGTGCCCCAAGTGGAGGAGTTCTAGTACCTTGGGGTCTTCTTCACGAGTGAGGGAAAAGTGGATCATGAGATCGACAGGCGAATCAATGTGGCGTCTGCAGCTATGCGGACCATGTATCCATACGTCGTGGTGAAGAAAGCTCAGCCGGAAGGCAAAGCTCTCAATTTACCGGTCAATCTACATCCTTATCCTCACCTATGGTCATGAGCTTTGGGTTATGACCAAAAGGACAAGATCACGGGTACAAACGGAAAAAATTAGTTTCCTCAGCCGGGTGGCAGGGCTTTCCCTTAGAGATAGGGTAAGAAGCTCTGTCATTCGTAAGAAGCTCCAAGTAAAGCTGCTGCTCCTCCACATCAAGAGGAGACAGACTTATTAGTGATTCCCAGAGCCCCAAAAAAGTCTGCGGGCTATAGAGCATTTTCTATTCGGGCTCCAGTAATATGGAATGCCCTCCCGGTAACAATTAGAGATGCTACCTCAGTAGAAGCATTTAAGTCCCATCTTAAAACTCATTTGTATACTCTAGCCTTTAAATAGACCCCCCTTTTAGACCAGTTGATCTGCCGTTTCTTTTCTTTTCTCCTCTGCTCCCCTCTTCCTTGTGGAGTTTGGGGGGGGGGGGGGGGGCACAGGTCCGGTGGCCATGGATGAAGTGCTGGCTGTCCAGAGTCGGGACCCGGGGTGGACCGCTCGCCTGTGCATCAGCTGGGAACATCTCTGCGCTGCTGACCACTCTCCGCTCGGGATGGTGTCCTGCTGGCCCCACTATGGACTGGACTCTTACTATTATGTTGGATCCACTATGGACTGGACTCTCACAATATTATGTCAGACCCACTCGACATCCATTGCATTCATTCGGTCTCCCCTAGGGGGGTGGGGGGGTTACCCACATATTCGGTCCTCTCCAAGGTTTCTCATAGTCATTCACATCGACGTCCCACTGGGGTGAGTTTTTCCTTGCCCTTATGTGGGCTTTGTACCGAGGATGTCGTTGTGGCTTGTGCAGCCCTTTGAGACACTTGTGATTTAGGGATATATAAATAAACATTGATTGATTGATTGATTGAGATGAGATGACTCGGGCATCTGTGCAGAATGCCCCCTGAACGCCTCGCTCGGGAGGTGTTTAGGGCATGTCTAACCAGTAGAAGACCACAGGTAAGACCAAGGACACGGTGGAGAGACTTTGTCTCCCAGCTGGCCAGGGAACGCCTCAGGATCCCCCGGGAAGAGCTGGGCAAAGTAGCTGGGGAGAGGGAAGTCTGGGCTTCTCTGATGGATGATGGATGTATGGATGGGAGAGCCAAGTGTTTTCTGGTGTGGTACTTGGTGAAAAAAGTTTGAGAACCACTGGTATAGTGTATGCAAGTAGTCAAGTAATAAGGCACTTCACCATTTGAAAGTGTGTTTTGTTTACTTATTTTGTGTGTATCCGTACACCACTTTGTTCGTGTTCACTGAAAAATATAGTTTTTGTTGATAAGCAAAATAAAGAGAAACTTTTGGGAGAAAAAAAGTTGTTTACTGTTTATGCACAAAACACATACCAAAAAACAAACCAAAGCCACGGCCCAAGGACTGAGGTACGGACCGAACCGTGAGGAGGTCGTACAATTGTATCCCTAATGATTATTAGTTATTAGTATCACTATTTCATCTATATCTCATTAAATTACCTGTTTTTGCTGCTTGTCTTACATTTTTACTATTGTTTTTTGTTTGACTTAGGCAATATGCTGCGAGCCAACAGAACTCAAGTTGCGGGCCGTAAATGACCATTTTTACCCCTTCCATGTAGTAATCAACAAACATTTGTACACAAACTGGCTGAAGTGGAGTACATTTGAGAAGAATGAAAACATTTTGGTGTTGATACTTACAAGTATTTTTTATTTTCATAGACGTCGTGTAGCTTTAAAACATGCGGGTGTTCTATGAGCTTCAGAATGGCTATTTCTCGCTCCACCTGAATAAGAGAGGATGAAAAGGAAACGAGGGTGAAGGGAGGAGGTAATAGAAAAGGGAGGGAGAGGAAAGAAGATTTGATTAGTGGTATGTCAAAATACAGCATGCAATGTAATAGCGGACTCGACAAGCACAATCACCCGAGTCTGTCATCACACTGTAGTTAAAATGGAATAGAAAAAAAGTATTTACACAAAGTCACATTTATAGAGAGCAAGGAGAGGAAGCAACTCAATGGAAGAAGCTCGTAGAGATACGATTCAACCACACTCATGCGTTTAGGACAGTAGAGCATATTAAAAAACTTGGTGTTTGTCAAAAACGTAAGTAACACAGCATCAGGGTTTCCCCTACATGTAATTGATGGTGGTGCACCGCCATGGCAAAATAAAAACCGCCACACTACAACTTTTTTTTTTTTTTTTTTACATGAAAACAAATTTCAGTACAGTAATAATGTATATTGTATGAATGTATGGTCTATTATTTATGTACTATTGGCCATAATAAGTTTGAAAAAACATTTAAAATATAATATAAATGTTATTTTATGCTTTATTAAAAATATATGTATGTATATATATATATATATATATATATATATATATATATATATATATATATATATATATATATATATGTATGTATATATATATATATATATGTATAATAAAAAGCATGTGAATCGCCTGTCATTAGCGCTACAACTATTTATGTACTATTGAACATAATAAGTTTGAAAAACATTTAAAATATCATAAATGTTCTTTTATGATTTATTTAGAAAAAATAAATTAAAAAAATAAAATAAAAAGCATCTGAACCGCCTGTCAGTAGCGCTACAGCTAGGGCTGCTGTAATTGTGACATCAAGATGCAGGAGAAAGGAGGACGCACAGGTGAGTCAAGTATTTCAATCCTCACATGTGATGTAAAGCAAACAGCTAACAAAGTAAATCCTTGAGATCCGGGCCAGAACGTAGCGATCTGTTCTAGTACAGTAAGCCGACTCATCAAGCTCCATGCATACTCTATGTGTTTCTCCCCCTCCGTGTTCATTTGTCTCGTCGCATTCCAGCAGCATACCTTCGTTCCCGCGTCACAAGCTGTGTGTCTCGTCTCCCCGTGTTCCCTCTGGATCCCTGGCTGCATCTTGGATCTCCACCTCCCGCCTCGCCCCTGCCCTTGACCTCACGCCTGCCCACAGACCTCCGAGCCTGCCTTGCCCCCTTGGACTTCCGCACCTCGCTCAACACTTCCGGTAACACTCATCAGATAATCGCTACACAGTCACAGACACAAACATTTGGATTCGTTTCACACTCCATTGTAAATATAAAATAAACATAGAGCTAAACGACGTCCCTGCTGTCTGTGCCGCCTTCTTCCCCTGTACACGTAACAATCTCTCATGCAAAGAAAACGCAATAAGGAAATTAGCATGAAAATAATACATGCAATACAAACTAAATCCAAGATAACTCATCAAATAATTTTCTTTTGTAAAAAAAAGTTAAGTTTAGTAAGCATTTGCTTTATTTTATAAGCATGTGTAGAGATAGCACTGTGATTTAGGAGTGCACCTGAACTCACCACAGACACTATGCTGTGCTGCTTGGCTCCACCACATATTCAGGCAAAAAAAAAGCTCCATAAACCCACTATTGATCATACATGCCAATCTCTTGTGTGACTCAGCAAGTTAAAAACAAAGTCTGGCAGGCTCGATTATTACGCTTCCTAGCGAGAGACGAGTGGGTCGTTTTCTCTGCTAACCCCTGGGGGTCGCGCCCCACTATTTGAGAACCACAGCACTAAGGTAAGCTTCAAACGACAGAGTTCTCTCCTGCTGCCTGATGCTCTTTTATCACTTCCAATAGCTCATCCCAGGCAGTGTACAGTACTAAACCACACAGACAAGAAATAGGCTTCATGATTCATCATAAAACTTCACAACTAAAATAAAAATGTTCACTATCTAGCAGACACAGCGATGTAGTAGATCAACGGAATTGTTTTGATTCGTATTTCCTGGTCATGTCACACTTCTGCATGGCCACTTGTTGCAGGAGAATAAATGGCCGAGTAGCTGCTTCAAGCAAAGTTAGGATAATACTTTAAAGCAGCCTTTAGACTAGGGGTGCCAAAACTTTTTTTGCAGGCAAGCTACTTTTCAATTGACCAAGTCGAAGGAATCTACATCATTCATATATATAATTTATTTTTATTTATTTATGAAAGATACATTTTTGTTAACAAGTTAAAGGTGTTTAATGATAATACAAGCATGTTTAACACATATCAATTCCTTTCTTTCATGAAGACAAGAATATAAGTTAGTGTATTACCTGATTCTGATGACTTGCATTGATTGGAATCAGACAGTAGTGCTGAAAATGTCCACATTTTAAAATGGAGGAGAAAAAAAGTCCTCCTTTCTGTCCAATACCACATGAAAGTGGTTGGTTTTTGGCATCTTATTTGTCCAGCTTCCACACTCCTTTTTATACACTTTACAAGAAATACATTGATGGCAAACTCCGTAGCTTGTTAGCTTTCTGAGACTCTTATTTTGTTAGCACCGGCAGGATGAAGCAGGGCTTTTATTGTGAAGACAGGAACTGTGCAGTCGGTCTTTAGAGTTTTGACAGCATGTACGGCGCGAGAGTCTTTTGAAATAAAAAGTGTTTCTCGCCTTCCTGTCGGTCATTTTTTTTTAAATAATGATCCGGCAGCAGCCAGCGTCATCTCACAAGAACCTTGGGTGCCGTGAATGTCAATCAAGTGACGAATTTGACGTCTTGATGAAGATTGATGATCGCTAATTTTTAGGTACATTTTTTTTTAATGCTTGGCTGGCGATCGACTGACACACAATCCTTGATCGACGGGTAGCTAGCGATCGACGTAATGGCCACCCCTGCTTTAGACAAACTTAACTCTGTTGGGTCCACTCCTGACCATTAAGTTTGCTATTGGATTTATATTATAAATACTTGTAAGTTGTGCTCCTTGTCATTCATTCATATGCACATGTGTATGTCATAGCAATATTCTGTATGGTATATTACTTCCAAATTTCTAATAAATTAAATGGGAAACTCTATTATAGAGATCTATTGTAAACAAAGTACAACAACACACTGCTAATACATACGAATATAGTTTTGCTTTAGGTGGGGTCTCTCCACTAATAGATTTGCAACTTCTCAAACATTTTTATTTCAGGGTGTTTGTTGGCAGACCTGTCCGACCATGTGTGAAACGATGTCTAGACTATTTGACTCGAACCTGATTTTAAATAGTATATGAGTATATGAACTAGTGTTGTCCCGATACCAATATTTTGGTACCGGTACCAAAATGTATGTCAATACTTTTCGGTTCTTTTCGATACTTTTCTAAATAACGGGGACCACAAAAAATTGCATTATTGGCTTTATTTTAACAAAAAATCTTAGGGTACATTAAACATATGTTTCTTATTGCAAGTTTGTCCTTAAATAAAATAGTGAACATACAAGACAACTTGTCTTTTATTAGTAAGTAAGCAAACAAAGGCTCCTAAATTAGCTGCTGACGTATGCAGTAACATATTGTGTCATTTTCCATTCTATTATTTTGTCAAAATTATTAAGAAAAAGTGGTAGAAAATGAATTATTAATATAGTTGTTCATTTACTGTTAATATCTGCTTACTTTCTCTTTTAACATGTTCTATCTACACTTCTGTTAAAATGTAATAATCACTTATTCTTCTGTTGTTTGGATGCTTTACATTAGTTTTGGATGATACCACAAATTTGGGTATCAATCCAATACCAAGTCGTTACAGGATCATACATTGGTCATATTCAAAGTCCTCATGTGTTCAGGGACATACTTCTTGAGTTTGTAAACATAAAATACATTTTTTTAAACGAAAAAAGATTTGTGATGCTAAAAAATGTCGATGTAATCATAGTAGTATCGATTACACACACTCCTGTACTTGGTATCATTACAGTGGATGTCAGGTGTAGATCCACCCATGGCGTTTCTTTACATTTTGACGCCAGTGAGCTACGGTGTGTAATTACACATGTTTAGCTACTCCTCGTCCTGGCGGGATGATACTTGTAAGAAACTAACTTTATTTGTCGCCATGGAGACCAGGATTAGTGATTTAGACGTAGCTAAAACACTGCAGACTGCGGGTGGACTTTAGCCGCTAGCTAGCTAGCCATGCGTTTCAGTGTTATAACTTCACCTTTATCGTTACTTTTTAAGCCAAAATGCGTCCAATCTCCCTTTTCTGTCTACACACTGTGTCTGCTTGTAAGTACACCGTGGTTGTGCGCTCTAACTGATTATTTTATGTAAAAGCGGTTGTCTGTGTAACATTATTGTACACACAGGAAGCTAATGTAAAATTGACAGTTTTTACGTCGATTCCGGAAGTACTAAATATAGACGTCAACCAGCGGTCGCAGAACAGTGAACAGAACAGTCTTGGTAAATCACACTTGTATTTTCTCATATATTCAACATTGCTTGCATATTCATGACGACAGAAACGTTAAATAGATTGCCCTCCTTATTTTGCTCACTTAAGAAACGCAATCTTCAACGCACAGGTTTAGTAGATCAGCTTTGCTTGGCCTATCCAGTTTGCACATGTTTTAACACACCCAAACCTTCAGTAGATCAGGCCCTTAATCTTTCTGACTAAATGTATCCGTTTTTTCAGTTATGACAAAAAAAATTCATAAAACTTTAATAATATCGGATCGTGCAACATATAAAGATATTAAAAAAACTTTTTTTGGGTAGAACTTAACAAAATTATAAACAAATATATTTGCTTGTCAGCCTGCCTTATGAATTTAAAGCAAGTTATCCCTTGATTTGTACATACAAATATATGATATTAAATGCACAAGCAATGTAAATAACATCATGAGGGGATTTTACATGAATGTTCATATGTATTCACTGTTAGAAGCGCACCATTAAAAGCATCCATACTGTGATGTGTCACTCAATTAAAACGAGTGTGACACCCCTGATCTAGACGGAAAGTGTGTTAAATGCATATAAGAATTATTATAGGTTCCCTTTAAAGGGAAACATTATCACAATTTCAGAAGGGTTAAAACCATAAAAAATCAGTTCCCAGTGGCTTATTTTATTTTTCGAAGTTTTTTTCAAAATTTTACCCATCACGCAATATCCCTAAAAAAGCTTCAAAGTGCCTGATTTTAACCATCGTTATATATACCCGTCCATTTTCCTGTGACGTCACATAGTGATGCCGATACAAACAAACATGGCGGCTAGAACAGCAATGTATAGCGACATTAGCTCGGATTCAGATTCGGATTTCAGCGGCTTAAGCGATTCAACAGATTACGCATGTATTGAAACGGATGATAGTAGTGTAGAGGCAGGTGGCGAAAACGAAATTGAAGAAGAAACTGAAGCTATTGAGCCATATCGGTTTGAACCGTATGCAAGCGAAACCGACGAAAACGACACGACAGCCACCGACACGGGAGAAAGCGAGGACGAATTCGGCGATCGCCTTCTAACCAAC
The DNA here is from genome assembly GCF_033978685.3 of Nerophis lumbriciformis. NCBI lineage: Eukaryota > Metazoa > Chordata > Actinopteri > Syngnathiformes > Syngnathidae > Nerophis > Nerophis lumbriciformis. Next base: position 23,233,533 of record NC_084557.2, read on the forward strand.
GATTGGTATGTGTTTGTTTGGCATTAAAGGAAACTAACAACTATGAACTAGGTTTACAGCATATGAAATACATTTGGCAACAACATGCACTTTGAGTGCAGACAGCCCAGTTTTCATCAATTAATATATTCTGTAGACATACCCTCATCCGCTCTCTTTTCCTAGGGGTCTGGCGGCAGATTTCTTTGACTTTATCGTTGGAAATGCATCTGCTTTGAGTGTCGCAGGATATCCACACATTCTTGCCATCTCTGTCGAAGCATAGCTTTCGTCGGTAAAGTGTGCGAAACAAACGTCCAATTTCTTGCCACTTTCGCATCTTTGGGCCACTGGTGCAACTTGAATCCGTCCCTGTTAATGTTGTTACACCCTCCGACAACACACCGACGAGGCATGATGTCTCCAAGGTACGGAAAACAGTCGAAAAAAACGGAAAATAACAGAGCTGATTTGACTCGGTGTTTGAGAAAATGGCGGATTGCTTCCCAATGTGACGTCATCACTCCGAGAGCGAATAATAGAAAGGCGTTTAATTCGCCAAAATTCACCCATTTAGAGTTCGGAAATCGGTTAAAAAAATATATGGTCTTTTTTCTGCAACATCAAGGTATATATTGACGCTTACATAGGTCTGGTGATAATGTTCCCCTTTAACAGAATACAAGAAAATATATTTCTTGAACAGGCTACTCTCCTGCTTAATTTTAAACAGAATCAATTCAGTATTCAACTACATTGGATCTACTCAGCTCATCCCTCCAGCCTTTGCTACAAACAGCAGAAGTGTAAACCATACGGTTGGTGACTTATCAAAGTTCCCTGTCATTCATTATTTCCATTCACATTTACAGACTTTTTGAGTCCCACTGTAACATAGGGACAAAGTGTGTCCCTTTTCAGCTTAATACCAGACGACTATAGATTCTACTTTAGTATTTATATACAGGACTAGTACTTTGCGATAACATACAAATGCATGTCACTTGAAAGAACTTTAAGGCAAGAGCCGACAGTAGCCTGGATGCCAACATCTTAAAGACAGATACCACGATGAAAGCTACATCAGCAAAAACACAACGGGGAATTGGTGGCAAAACATGGGAAAGGAATTATTTTGTTTGGATTTAAAAAGTCGGACAGTAAGAGTGTCAAAAAAACGATTTTCAAATGAACTGTGATTCTTATTTGTAACGATTTTTAATCGATTAAAAAAACTAAATAATTGTATTTATTTATCTTTTTTTTTTTTTATCTGTCCTGTCTCACCACTCAAATCATATAATTGATGTACATGCTCAGATCAGCTGTACAGATTTACTTCAGAAAACAGAAGTGTTGGATACTTCTCTTGTTGCCTAATTTGTGTATTTGACTTTATTAAATGTTTGGGTGAAAGTTTCTTTTGAGTAATATAGAAATGTATCAGAGCTGTTCATCTTTTTTATGGAGGAATTTAGTTAATCATAGAATGTTCTTAAAAAGTATTGATTTTGAATCCGGAATCGTTTTGAATTGAGAATCGATTCTGAATCGAATCAACTCGTGTGGTGTCCAAACATTCACTGTCCTATCAGACAGGCTAATCTGCAAAACAATGAGTTGTTGCTCGCGACTTGAACACGTGTATTTTTTTTTTTAAATCACTTGATGACATAGCATGAAGAACAGTACAGGGACAGTGTTAAAATTCAACAAAATATCAATGTTTTATTTTCTTCCCAAGATGGCGTCGCTGTAGTGGCTGCTGGTGGCAGGAGCTCTGTGCTCTTGTGTCATCCTTTTGTGTTCCTGATGTTTCCTTCTTGTTTTCATGTGTTTTTTTTTTTTTGCCTTTTGGTTCCGGACCCTTTGGGACTGTGTGACAAGGGGTGGCACTTTCGTGACTTCTGCGGTGCTTTTTGGTGAACTTCTGGATCTGCCTCCCGGGAGCCTTTTGGCCATGGAGACCAGCTGCTGGGTCTCTGCCACACCAGAGTCCGTTTGGAGAGACTGTAGGAGATGTGGATGAGCGCCGGGACGGACAAGCTTCACAGTGTCTTGGCTGAATGAGCAGTGTCCTTAGATGCTTCCTCGCTCATCCTTGCAGACTGAGCCGAGAGTTAGTGGGCGGCCGAGGGTGGAGTCGGCTTTCTTGGTTGCTTTGTTGGGTCTGCTCCTGTCTCTGGCCATTCTCCCCCCACCCCAGCAGACGATGGCGTACAACACCGCAGAGTGTATATGTTTTTTGTTGTTGTTGTTTTACTTTTGTAGCTGAATGCAGAAATGGTTGCTCCATCCATCCATCCATTTTCTACCGCTTATTCCCTTTGGGGTCGCGGGGGGCGCTGGAGCCTATCTCAGCTACAATCTGGCGGAGGCGGGGTACACCCTGGACAAGACGCCACCTCATCGCAGGGCCAACACAGATAGACAGACAACATTCACACTCACATTCACACACTAGGGCCAATTTAGTGTTGCCAATCAACCTATCCCCAGGTGCATGTCTTTGGAGGTGGGAGGAAGCCGGAGTACCCGGAGGGAACCCACGCAGTCACGGGGAGAACATGCAAACTCCACACAGAAAGATCCCGAGGCCGGGATTGAACTCACGACTACTCAGGACCTTTGTATTGTGAGGCAGATGCACTAACCCCTCTTCCACCGTGCTGCTCTTTTAATGTATTTAATATCCTTTGTGTTCTTTGATGTTTGATGTTTCCCTCTTACACACATGTTTATGTATGCTATGGCTATGAGTTTTTTTCTCTCTCCCTTGGCATCAGTCTGGACTTCCCCCTCCAGGGGCCCAGGCTTAGACTGAGTATTTTTTTTTCTCACCCCCCGCCGGAAGTTGGCAGACCCGTCAGCGATCCTGTTCGGTCTCCCTGTAATGTTTGTCTGATCTTGAATGGGATTTTGCTGAAAATCTTAATTTCCCCTCAGGGTTTAAAAAAGTATTTCTGATTCGGATTCTGTTACCGTATTTTCCGCACTATTAGCCGCACCTAAAAACCACAAATGTACTCAAAAGCTGACAGTGCGGCTTATAACCCGGTGCGCTTTATATATGGATTAATATTACGATTCATTTTCATAAAGTTTAGGTCTCGCAACTACGGTAAACAGCCGCCATCTTTTTTCCCCGTAGAAGAGGAAGTGCTTCTTCTTCTACGCCAAGGTAAGCACCCGCCCCCATAGAAGAAGAAGCGCGCGGGTATTACGTTTCATTTCCTTTGTGTGTTTACATCTGTAAAGACCACAAAATGGCTCCTACTAAGCGACACACTGTGGTTCTAGCTTGCCATGCTAATGGCCAGAAACTTCCACCCATGGTGATATTCAAAAGGAAGACCTTGCCAAAAGAGAACTTTCCAGCCGGCGTCATCATAAAAGCTAACTCGAAGGGATGGATGGATGAAGAAAAGATGAGCGAGTGGTTAAGGGAAGTTTACGCGAAGAGGCCGGGTGGCTTTTTTCACGCAGCTCCGTCCATGTTGATATACGACTCCATGCGCGCCCACATCACAGATGGTGTCAAAAAACAAGTGAAGCACACAAATACAACACTCGCCGTCATTCCGGGTGGATTAACCAAAGAACTCCAACCGCTCGATATTGGTGTCAACAAGGCATTTAAAGCATGACTGCGAACGGCGTGGGAACAATGGATGACCGAAGGCGAACACACATTCACTAAGACAGGGAGACAGCGCCGGACGACATACGCCAACATCTGCCAGTGGATCGTAAATGCCTGGGCGGATATTTCGGTCTCAACTGTGGTCCGAGCTTTCCGGAAGGCAGAATTCACGGAACTGCTGGAAAAACAACAGCGACACTGACTCTGATGACTTCGACGAGACGGAGCCGGCCATTTTGGATCCCGTAATTCGCCCAACTTTTTAATTCGGACACCGTAGGAGAAGAATTCGAGGGATTTATGAATGAAGAATAACTTCAGAAAGTGAGTGTTATGTTTATTTTGTGTGTTGTGACATTAACGTTCGAGCAACATTAAAGTTATTGCTATTGCTCTGCACTATTTTGAATTTTACTATGTTTGTGATTGCACATTTGCACATTACCGTACATTTTGGGAGTGAACAGAGTTGTTAGAACGCTGGTTTTTAATATATTATTAAAGTTTAACTGACCTATCTGACTGTTTTTTTGACATTCCCTGTAGCGCAGTTAGATGCGGCTTATAACACGGGGCGGCTTATAGGTGGACAAAGTTTTGAAATATGCCGTTCATTGAAGGCGTGGCTTATAACACGGGGCGGCTTATGGTGCGGAAAATACGGTACCTCAAATTAAACAACCTGACAGAGTTGTCCAAATACACCATCTATGACAGGCAGTCCCATAGACACGGGGAGAAAAGGAGAGAAGATTAGTTATATATTATCTATTGAGATATATGTTTTTGTCTACATCGCATAGCACTATACAGAACAATTCCGTTTTCCAAGGGACGGATGACAACCCTAATCCACTAAACACACAGTCAGTAGGTTACCAGAAGGTCAGAATGTCCACTTATATCAACTCCTCTCAGAGGATGCTTGCCTTGTCCGTGGTGGTAACTGAATGCCAACAGTACCAGGTCTACAGCAAGCTGACAGCTGACTCCACACAGGTTACTACCATTATTTACTCCAAGAATTGCTGAGAGGAAACCACAGTGCCCTGGGAGAGAAGTAAACGCTGGATTTCACTTAAATCCAGCAGATCGTTTTGAATTAGTATCTTTGAATGCTTGAGTCGGCATGAACTGTTGCCACTGAATGACAGCATGGAGCCTATTTGGACAGCTTTGTATCTTAAAGCCTATGAGCGGCCCTGCTGGACGTGCACCCCTCTTTGTTCCCTCCTCCAGATTTGACAGAGACAATGATGCTGATGGAAGACTCTACCGCATCACCTCAACGTCAACTACACAACCTTGCTTGTCTCTGACAGCCTTCCCTTTACTTCTGCGCCATGTAACGCAGCTTGATGATATGAGAACAAATGCCGAAGTAAACACAACCGCTTATGTCCACTAGCTGAACCCTCACGCCCGCTTACTTCCTTAAATTACTCATACAGCTGTGCATTGGGTTTCAGTCGGAGACACTGCCTGGTTAATCAGGGCTAATCTACACTAATGAGCACTATGAGTAGCAGTGCAACCAGACACTCTCACCTGGCACTGGGCTGACGGCGCCTCGCTAGCAGGCAGCCGGGATCCCTGCAGAGAGACTAATGCTACATGGAATTCAAGGCGAGATGAGCTGTCGAGACGCTACAAAGCCAGCAGCAGGCCTTTTAAGCTACTTCCAGCCATCCCCTTTTCATTAATTGAAAAACAAAGCAGAGGCTTAAGTTAATGTGGAGACTTAACAGTAAAACCATCTGATTATTGCAAGATTAAGTTGTTCATTAACTCATGAAGGTGAGCTGTAAGAGGCGCTTCTTGCTCTCTGTTAAATGGAAATACGGTGGAACCTCAATTAACGAACCCCTCTATTTGCAAACTTTTCAATCTGCAAACTATTATATTGAGTCAGATATGTGCGAACCATGTCTCAGTGTACTAACGTTTCATTCGGTCATTCATTTTGTGTCACGCCTGCATGCAAAAAACAAGGCGCAGAATTCCTGGAGAGGCGGTGTCCTTTACGTCACTTTATGCCCGAGACACTACGAGTCACTTCCCAGCGCTTCAGTGTGTGCCTTTTTGTGTTTTTCCCCTTTTGACAAGTTGTGCACATTTTCCTAACTCAATATGAGTCCCAAAAAGACAAGAGACCAGCATAGAAAAAAAGACGCCATTGCTGTAGAGTTTAAAAAAAAGACTATTTGCGCCGTTTCCAAGCTTTGTAACACAGCAAGTTTTTATTGCAATAAGACCGGACTTTTCTGGAAAATATGCCAAAGCAGACTTATTTCACAGCGGAGAGAGAAGCTACTCTCGTTCAGCAGCGTTTCTTTCATGGCACAAACACACCTTGGGGCGGTATAGCTCGGTTGGTAGAGTGGCCGTGCCAGCAACTTGAGGGTTCCAGGTTCGATCCCTGCTTCCGCCATCCTAGTCACTGCCGTTGTGTCCTTGGGCAAGACACTTTACCAACCTGCTCCCAGTGCCACCCACACTGGTTTAAATGTAACTTAGATATTGGGTTTCAATATGTAAAAGCGCGTTGAGTCACTAGAGAAAAGCGCTATATACATATAATTCACTTCATTTCACTTCACCTTCCCCCGTCTTCTGTTCTTCCTCTATAATTTCTTCTTACTAGTCAGCTCCTCTTTTGCCGATGTTAATGTAAAGTAAGTGGAGTTTACTTTTTGAAATGTTTATTATTGTAGCAATACGGTTGTTAAAGTTAAGGATTTATGGGATTTCTGATCACTTGTGAGGGCACTTTGGTGACATCTGCGTGTGTGCGCGCGTGTTGGCAGAACAGCGCATAGAGAACAGCAGTTAGGTTTGTTTTGGCCTTTTTTTTTTTTTTAAAGAACGTTGATCTATCACCACCTTATTATATTTGTTCGATATACCATACTGTAGGGCACTTTTTATTGCGTTCAAAGTGTACAAACGTTAAAAAAAAGTATGAACTATTGTCGAGGCTGGAAACCATCATTTATATTTACATTGCTTCTTATGGATACATTTGTTTCACTATACAAACTTTTCGATTTACAAACCGAGTTCAAGAACCAATTAAGTTTGTGTAAATCAAGTTTTCGCTGTAGTTTGAAACATCTACTTGAGTAACTTTTGGGATAAATTATACTTCTAAGAGTAGTTTTAATGCAACATACTTTTACTTTTACTTAAGTATATTTATAGAGAAGGAACGCTACTTTTACTCCGCTACTTTTATCTACATTCAGCTCGCTACTCGCTACTAATTTTTATCGATCTGTTAATGCACGCTTTGTTTGTTTTGGTCTGTCAGACAAACCTTCAAAGTGCCTGCCTTACTGGTGACGTTTCACTTCGTTCCACCAATCAGATGCAGTCACTGGTGACGTTGGACCAATCAAACATAGCCAGGTGGTCACATGACCTGACTTAAACAAGTTGAAAAACTTATTGGGGTGTTACCATTTAGTGGTCAATTGTACGGAATATGTACTGTACTGTGCAATCTAATAATAAAAGTTCCAATCAATCAATCAAAAGTGTGAAGGAAAAAAGATACTTTTTTATTTCAACCGTACATCCCGTCATAAGCCTAAAGACTGACCGCACATGAGGACGTTCCTGTCTTCACAATAAAAGTGCCGCTCCATCGCGCTTGCGCTTTCAAAACAAGAGTCTCCGAAAGCCAGCGCAAACAAGCTAGCAAGCTACGGAGTTTGACGCCAATATATTTCTTGTAAAGTGTATAAAAACGAATATGGAAGCTGGACAAATAAGATGCCAAAAACCCACCACTTTCATGTGGTATTAGACAGAAAGGAGGAACTTTTCTTCTCCTCCATTTGAAAACGTGGACGTTATCATCACTACTGTCTGATTACAATCAACGCAAGTCATCAGAATCAGGTAATACACCAACTTATATTCTTGTCTTCATGAAAGAAAGGAATCTATATGTTAAACATGCATGTATACCTTTAACATGTAAACAAAAACAGCAAAATAAATACATATAAATTATATACTGTATACATCAATGTATATGTATGTGTATATATATATATATATATATATATAATATCATATCATATCATATCAGAGTGTGTATGTTACTCATCAGTTACTCAGTACTTGAGTAGTTTTTTCACAACATACTTTTTACTTTTACTCAAGTAAATATTTGGGTGACTACTCCTTACTTTTACTTGAGTAATAAATCTCTAAAGTAACAGTACTCTTACTTGAGTACAATTTCTGGCTACTCTACCCACCTCTGACGATATGTAAATGATATACATTTGGCTTCTAACACAACCATTAAATCATGAAAATACATGTCAATGCCACATTCTAGCTGTGTCCTGCAAATTTGACAAGCAAATGAACATATTCTCAACGCAATGTAGTATTCTCCCAAGCGGCTAACGTCCCTCCACAATGCAAAGCCACTTCCAAGTCAACAATCCTCGCCTCCTTGGCAGCAAATAAACGGTTTCTTACAAGTATTTGTCCTGGAGGATGAAGAATAGCTAAACAAGCTACACTAAACACCTTAAGAGGATATGCCAACAGCTAAGGTATAGATAGCTCTTGAATGTTAACAAAGGTGGGTGAATCGATACAAATATTGACAGTAATGATACCAAGTGTAGTATTAGTGTATGGTCTATACTATAGTGGTAAGATCGATTTGTACTATCAAAAAATATTTTCTCGTTTTTATTATTGTCTAAGAACTCAGTAGATAAGTCCCGGGACACAGGAGGGCTTCATGGGCAAAAATGTAAATCAGATTTAATTCAGAGCCAGTTGTAGGAAATAATTTCAATATCATATTGATATTGTTACACCACCATTCTGTGCTTTTGTCGGTTTACAAATGTGATCAAAAATGTAATCATTTAATGATCTTGAAAATTTGAACTATCAGTATCAGCACTGGTATGACCGATACTGCCCCTGAAACTACTTGGTACTGGAACGATACCGAAATGTGTAGTATTGCCTACAACTAATGTAAAGTACCCGTATTTTTCAGACTATAAGGCGCACTTAAAATCCTTTCATTTTCTTAAAAATGACAGTGCGCCTTATAACCTGGTCTGCCTAATGTACGGAATGATTCTGGCTGTGATAAGTGTGACCAGCAGATGGCAATCACACATTAGGGATATGTGTGGACTTTAAGATGACGCCAGTAAACAACACCAAAACTTTAAATGTTCCATTGGCAATATAGAACATTACACATGGCACTCAAAAATCTGTCAAAATGTTTTAGTACGACGTTGGTAAGCTATGAATCCACACTGTGTGATGGATTGTCGGAGCACTACGGCTACCGTAGCGTAAAGTTCTAACTTATATTTCGCTATGGAAGCGCTAAAAACTACCGGTTTAATTCACCCACCAAACTTTAGCTGTTAGAGAGGTCCTGTCCGACGTTTTTCCAAGGTACACATTTCCGGCGTTGTTGTTGCACTAGTGAGCCGCGGATGAGAATATGCTGCTCCGTTATTGATTTAAGTAAAGTCTGAATGTCATTAAAACAGTTAGTTCCATGTTATGACACTTCTTTGACTCCCGTTTTTGCACGCTACACCGCTACAACAAAGATGACGTGGAGAAGACGCTGTCGAAGTGTAGCCACGTAAATAACACCGCCCACAAAAATGGTGCATTCTGAAGCAACTGTCAGAAAGCGACTTGAAGATGGTTTGTAAAACAAAATGTATGCAACATTTTGACCAAAGAATCACCACTACATGTTATGTAGACCACAAGGAAGTGTTTTCAATTTAGAAAAAAATCATAATATGACAATACTAAATTGGCCCTAGTGTGTGAATGTGAGTGTTATTGTTGTCTGTCTATCTGTGTTGGCCATGCGACGAGGTGGCGACTTGTCCAGGGTGTACCTCGCAACCCTGTAAGGCAGTGGTCCCCAACCACCGGGCCGCGGCCCGGTACCGGTCCGTGGACCGATTGGTACCGGGCCGCACAAGAAATTAAAAAAAATAAAATAATAAATGTTTTCTTTTTTTTTCTTTTATTAAAAAAATTAAATCAACATAAAAAACACAATATATACATTATATATCAATATATATCAATACAGTCTGCAGGGATACAGTCCGTAAGCACACATGATTGTATTTCTTTATGACAAAAAAATAAATAAATAAATAAATAAATAAATTCCCTAAACCCCCCCCCCGGGACAAATTTTCAAGCGTTGACCGGTATGCAGCTACAAAAAGGTTGGGGACCACTGCTGTAAGGGACAAGCGGTAGAAAATGGTTGGATGGATGACCCTTTTAATGCGCCTTTTGTTTGAAAATAGACCTGAAAAGACCCGCTCATCGGCAGTGTGCCTTATATTCTGATGCGCCCTATGGTCCAGAAAATACGGCATATACCAAAATGTATATAGTGATATATTTGGTTCATAGAGCAGCCATGCCAGCAACTTGAGGGTTCCAGGTACGATCCCTGCTTCTGACATCCTAGTCACTGCCGTTGTGTCCTTGGACAAGTCACTTTACCCACCAGCTCCCAGTGCCACCCACACTGGTTTGAATGTATCTTAAAGATGTAGGTAATGGGTTTCACCATGTAAAGTGCTTTGAGTCTCTAGAGAAAAGCGCTATATGAATATAATTCACATTGTTATTATCCCGATAAAGATTGTAGCCCATATCGCCCATCCCTAGTATGTATCTTCCTGAGAAATTTCCTGACATTTCCTGAAAATTCCAACTTAATAGGAAGAGTTTATGGAAGGCCCAGTGCACAAAACAAGGTCTATTAACGCATCTTTGAGTGCATTTAAGTGTGGGAGAACATAAAAGCCCTGAACCTCATCAAACACTTTTGGGATGAACTACAACAGACTTACTTACTTATGCTTCTCCTGGAGCTCAATAATAACCTCCGCCCTCTAACAACTAAGCAGCATCTCAAGAGGAAGAATAGGCTGCTTATTCACATACTGAGATCAGACCACGAGGCTGACAGAAATCCAAGTGTTTATTTGACAGCAAGCTCATTTGTCTTGTTAAGTGTGTGGTTATCGTTGCCGGCTTGACATCCTTAGACAAACATGTCAGAACACGAGCCTGTCAGGTCCGTCTGATTGGCAATACATCGAACCACAGGGAATCCATCAGCTTCATATCCTGCTACATTAACAGGATCAATAGACTCCAGCTCAGATGAGGATTGCCATGGATGCTGTTGTTGCAAGAGGGAAAGCAATCATAGAGCTTCTGAATAAGAAAGAAAGAATACTGTGTAGAAAAAAAGAAAAACAAATGAAGCTGTGCAAAGAATATTTATGTTAGGATGATAAAACGTCCTCTTTTCCTCACATATGTCTACAGCCGAGTGTGAAGCGACTGGGATGAGAATCAGCACCTCCAAGTCCGAGTCTATGATTCTTGCCCGGAAAAGGGTGGAGTGCCATCTCCGAGTTGGGGAGGAGTTCAAGTACATCGGAGTCTTGTTCACAAGTGAGGGAAGAGTGGATCGTGAGATCGACAGGCGGCTCGGTGCGGCGTCTTCAGTAATGCGGACGCTGTATCGATCCGTTGTGGTAAAGAAGGAGCTGAGCCGGAAGGCAAAGCTCCAAATTTACCGGTTGATCTACGTTCCCATCCTCACCTATGGTCATGAGCTTTGGGTTATGACCGAAAGGACAAGATCACGGGTACAAGCGGACAAAATTAGTTTCCACCATCGGGTGGCGAGGCTCTCCCTTAGAGATAGGGTGAGCTCTGTCATCTGGGGGGAGCTCAAAGTAAAGATGCTGCTCCTCCATATCGAGAGGAACCAGATAAGGTGGTTCGGGAACCTGGTCAGGATGCCACCCGAACGCCTCCCTAGGGAGGTGTTTAGGGCACGTCCGACTAGTAGGAGGCCACGGGGAAAACCCAGGACACATTGGGAAGACTATGTCTCCCGGCTGGCCTGGGGACGCCTCGGGATCCCTCGGGAGGAGCTGGACGAAATGGCTGGGGAGAGGGAAGTCTGTGCTTCTCTGCTTAGGCTGCTTCCCCGCAACCCGACCTCGGATAAGCGAAAGAAAATGGATGGATGGATGGATTGATGGATGTCCACTATAAGGGAGTGTTTACAGCACCAGTTATTATATTATTTTTTATCAATTGCGCTGAGAAAATCTGAGGTTGACCAGATGTTCCAAACTGCATTTGTTTGAGCAATGCTAAGTCACTTGATTTCTGGCATGATTGCATTTTGAATGTAATATTTTGTGATGTATCACAGTGAATATTACATGTTAGCTCATGTGTAAGAAATGGGCTGGTAAAATTGCGCCCATGGACAAATGGGACAAATAACTCGCTGTATGCACCGGTGGCCAAAACGTAGCTCAAATATAGAAAGATGAAAGACAGTTTAGCGCCGCACCATCAGCTTAATATTGATTCTTTAAATCATAGGCCTGTCTCGGAATGGACGATCAAACAGATGACGCAGGACATCGATATCATGGCGCTCCGAGTTCAGTGAGGAGAGAGGATCAGAGACAGATGCAAAGACATTTGATTTGTGTGTTGTCACAGAGCAATCCGGAGGCTGGCCCAGAACCTCAGAGGGAAAAATACCGGATCACAAGTTCTGTCATCTTCCACTCTCTGCCCATTGCATCTTGTACCCTTTGGTCCACTACTCTCTCTCATACACAGAGAGGCAAAACACAGACATTTCTGTCACCTCCCCCAGGCGGACAACTGAACGGTCCCTTGATGCTTAAAATCTGAAGATCAAAGACAAATGTGCAACCGTGTGTGTCGGCTATTAAAACGGCTGGGGTGACGAGGCTAACGTGGGGGTCACACTGCATTTCAAAGGTGTGGGATGACTATAAAACAAAAGAGGCAAGAGGAAATGTGAGCAGGCTGAAACCTATAGAGCGTAATGGAGAAGGCCAAAAGGGAAATGTCGAGCAGACCGAAAGACAGCGCAGTGGCATTGCCAGATTGCTTGCCCCCCTGAGTCTTGCTGCCTTTTTTGTAGCTAATTAACACAACACTGAAAGGGTAACCCTGTTAGCTGTGCCTTGCATCTAACAGTCCGCAGAGAGTGAAACAATCGCAGGTGAAGGCATGAGGCATCCAGGTAAAACTCATCCCATTAAAACCACTCTAACAAAGCCACATCTAAGATTGGATTAAAAAATTATCTAAAGGGAATTTTCGTCTTTTCTGACTTATAAATGATGTTACAAAGTTGGATCATCAAGTCATAAGGTTCATGCATTTTGGTGTGAGCTTGCAAGCAGTTTTGGATGCCTCTGTTTGCAGGGGTTTGGCAGTTTTGCCAATCAAGGGTTTACAGCAGCTTAGATGCATCTAGAGTGAGGGATTCAAGAGCATCATGCAAGTGAGATAAGATGCTTGTTCACGCTGCTCTTTTGTGCAAATGTGCCCGGATGCATGCAACTGCTGTCATTTTGACGTTAGTTTTTCTGACGAAATAAACCAAAATAATACATCTACTTATATAGTCGTGGTCAAAAGTTTACATACACGTGTGAAGGACATAATGTCATGGCTGTCTTTGGTTTCCAATGATTTCTACAACTCTTCTTTTTTTGTGACAGAGTGATTGGAGCAAATCTTTTGGTCACAAAAAAACATTCATGAAGTTTGGTTCTTTTATGAATTTATTATGGGTCTACTGAAAAGTATACATACAGCAATGTTAATATTTGGTTTCATGTCCCTTGGCAAGTTTCACTGCAATAAGGCGCTTTTGATAGCCATCCACAAGCTTCTGGTTGAATTTTTGACCACACCTCTTGACAAAATTGGTGCAATTCAGCTACATTTGTTTCTGACATGGACTTGTTTTTCAGAATTGTCCACATGATTAAGTCAGGACTTTGGGAAGGCCATTCTAAAACCTTAATTCTAGCCTGATTTAGCCATTCCTTTACCACTTTTGATGTGTGTTTGGGATCATTGTCCTGTTGGAACACACAACTGCGCCCAAGACCCAACGTCCGGGCTGATGATTTTAGGTTGTCCTGAAGAATTTGGATGTAATCCTCCCTTTTCATTGTCCCATTTACTCTCTGTAAAACACCAGTCTCATTAGCAACAAAACAGGCCCAGAGCATAATACTACCACCACCATGCTTGACAGTAGGAATGGTGTTCCTGGGATTAAAGTCCTCACCTTTTCTTCCCCAAACATATTACTGGGTATTGTGGCCAAACAGCTAATTTTTTGTTTCATCTGACATCACATGGACAAAGATAAGACTTTCAGGAGGAAAGTTCTGTGGTCAAAACTTTTGACCACGACTGCAGTTCTAAACATAATAATAATAATAATAAATAATGGATTCGATTTTATATAGCTCTTTTCTATTATTAGATACTCAAAGCGCTCACAGAGAAGTGAGAACCCATAATTCATTCACACCTGGTAGTGGTAAGCTACATTTGTAGCCACAGCTGCCCTGGGGTAGACTGACGGAAGCGAAGCCGCCAGTTTGCGCCTACGGCCCCTCCGACCACCACCTATCATTCATTCATCATTCATTCACCAGTGTGAGCGGCACCGGGGGCAAGGGTGAAGTGTCCTGCCCAAGGACACTTGGGCAGCCGATTTGGATGTCAAGAGGCGGGGAGCGAACCTGCAACACTCAAGTTTCTCGCACGGCCACTTTACCCACTACGCCATGCCGCCCATGAACATCTAAACATACATTTACATAAAAAAATGCTTCTATTTTGTGAAAGTATAATTTGCTCACACTATTAACTAGAGGGGATGGTGGGGCTTTGTTCTCTCCTGAACAAAGCAGACGTTGTGTGTTTACCCGGCACAAGACGCTGTAATCGGTGGCTCTCCTGCGTTGGCAGAAAACCTTCCCTTTCCACACTTGTCTTCTTTGCGGGTTGTTGGGGAAAGTGATGTAATAGCTTTTCAAAATCCTCGCGGGTGGAGCAGCTCCATGCTGGGCAGGACATTTATACATGTCGAAAAACTAACGAGGAAGCGCCGCAAAACAGATAGCATCAGTTCAAAGTTAGTAGTCGTCATGGTGCTCTGTAGTGTGAGTGCCTTTGGACCAATCATTGAGAAGATTGTTTGAAACCGGGTTGGCCATACTCTCTCTACATATATGCGTACCACAGTTTGAGGATCACTGATTTAGACCATAACAAAGTGTTTTAAATGTAGACGAACCATCATCATAGATCACCTTAAAATGTATTGTGAATGATGTAAAGTGAAACCTCAATTTAAAAAACCCCTCATTATACACACCAGGGTTGTACGGTATACCGGTATTAATATAGTACCGCGATACTAATGAATAATATTCGGTACAATACAACCTCTGAAAAGTACCGGTCCACCACAACCCGCGCCCCCGCTGTCGCCTCGTCGTGTCATTGCTGGTTTACGAGCACACGAGCATGTTCGATACCGCACAATCACGGAGTACTTACAAACAGACAATGTGTGTAGACAGAAAAGGGAGAATGGACGAAAACTAACCGGAAGAGGTGCTTTAAGACATGGCTAGCTAGCTAGCGGCTAAAGTCCAGCACCAGTTGGCAGTGTTTTAGCTACTTCTAAATCACTAATCCTCGCCTCCATGGCGACATATAAAGTACTTTTCTTACAAGTATCATCCCTGCTGGACGAGGAATAGCTAAACATGCTTCACTACACACTGTAGCTCACCGGCGTCACAATGTAAACAAACGCGATTGGTTGATCTACACCTAACATCCACTGTAATGATACCAAGTACAGGCGCGTATCAAGTCGATACTACTATGATTACGTCAAAATTTATATAACGTTTACATATATATTTTTAATTTGTACTATGTTTATTGACCAATGTATGATCCTGTAACGACTTGGTATCGGATTGATACCCAAATTTGTGGTATCGTCCAAAACTAATGTAAAGCATCCAAACAACAGAAGAATAAATGATTATTACATTTTAACAGAAGTGTAGATAGAACATGTTAAAAGAGAAAGTAAGCAGATATTAACAGTAAATGAACAAGTAGATTGATAATTAATTTTCTACCACTTGTCCTTAATAATTTTGACAAAATAATAGAATGGAAAATGACACAATATGTTACTGCATATGTCAGCAGATTAAAAGACAAGTTGTCTTGTATGTTCACTATTTTATTTAAGGACAAACTTGCCATAAAAAACATATGTTTAATATACCAGAAGATTTTTTGTTAAAATAAAGCCAATAATGCAATTTTTTGTGGTCCCTTTTATTAAGAAAAGTAACGAAAAGTATCGGTACCAAAATATTGGTATCGGGACAACACTAATACACACTTTTCGATTTACCAACCGGTGACAGTGTGTGCATGTATGTGTGTGCATGCGTGCATGTGTTTGTGTGGTGTTTGTATGTGTGTGTCGACAGGGCGGCTGCATATGAAGAGAAATTGAAGTTAATTAATCGCACCTTATATTTGTCTGCCATACAGTACTATAAAGCTATACATTGTGTTCAAAGTGTACAAACCTTTACTAAAATATGTACTTTTGTCCAGGCGAGAACTCATTATTCATGTTTACATTTTTTCTTATAGAGAAATGTGCTTTAATATACACACTTTTCTATTCAAGAACAAACATGAGTTTGTAAATCGTGGTCCAGTGTATTGCGATACAACTCGTTAAACCATTCATTCGATCAATTTAGTCTACTTTATTTAGATCTATTGCAATACTCCTGGAAGCCTTAAAAGCAGCGGTCCAGATACAGCACGGTGCTCCAGGCTTGCAGAATACATCAATTTGTAACACGTTCAATTTAAATGTTGTGTATGTCATAAAAGTTCCGTTTGGTTTGAAAATAGCAGGCCATTCTTCATGAGCATTTGATTTTCATGGTCCTAATAAATCCGGACTAGACCCCGACACTTTCAAGGGTTAAACCATTAACAAAAGTGATCTCTGCACTCTGGTTTTTGTTGGAGGTAATAAACTAAAGCTCAATAAGAGGGCAATATAGAAGATACAGTATAACATATGGGAACATGCATCCACACATGTGGGTGGAGGAGAAGAAGGTAAGAGATATGGCAGGTGAGGCAAGGGTTCAACCGCCTGTAAGCAGAAGGAGAGGTGACGGCACAGCTTGCGCACTGGCTCCTGGACAAATCCAGTCAGCTCGTCATCCATTCATACGTCTGACATGTGGTCGCACACCCCACTGATCACGGCCAGCTTCAGTATGAGTCACCTCCATCCAGCCATTCATCCTTCCATATGTCGGTCAGTGAGGCAGTGGGGCAGAATAGCAGTTGCATGGCAGAAGCACGGGGTAGCCAAGCTGGTGTGAACTCATGCATGTATGTGTGTGTATATGTGATTACACATGCATGTAAATGTGCCGACTATATGTCATGACAGACAGCAGCTTGAAGGGCAAATGAAAATGATCTCTCTCCTTCTATGTTTATAGTAAGCATAGTGATGCATATAATAAACATTTTGTAGTAGGTGCCAAACTATGGAAGTATTATTGTTGTTATTTTGCAATGGGCCTACAGTGACACAATTATTCAATGACCATGACATAAAAAAAAAACTTATATCGACTATCGGTATCACCCACCATCCATTTTTCCATTTTTTTACACACACACAAATCCCAACACAGACACACAGATTAGAACACAGACACGCAGATCTGATTACACACAGATTAAAATACTTGCAAATTGTTTTGCTACAATTCATTCATTCATTTTCATTTATTTATTTATTTCAAGCATTGACATAAAAAAAAAAGTACTCGGTAGCCAACACATAATAATATAAATTAATATAGTGCAAAAGGTAATGTACACTATTGTCCAGTTTTGCCTAAAAGGGAGTGGGAAGAAGATACTTTTTTTTTTATCCCACCCCCAGTTCTCCATTCAGTGATTATTCACATGAGTTTCACTGTTACTTTGTTCAAGGATTATAATAGAAATATGTATCAAGGTGGCATTACCACAGGTAACAATAATTATTACACTGTAACAATGATTGTATCAACAACATAGGAAGAATGAACATACCAACAATGGTAATAGACAACATACCAACAATGGTAATAGACAACATACCAACAATGGTAATAGACAACATACCAACAATGGTAAGGGACAACATACCAACAATGGTAATAGACAACATACCAACAATGGTAATAGACAACATACCAACAATGGTAATAGACAACATACCAACAATGGTAATAGACAACATAGCAATAATGGTAATAGACAACATAGCAATAATGGTAATAGACAACATACCAACAATGGTAATAGACAACATACCAACAATGGTAATAGACAACATAGCAATAATGGTAATAGACAACATACCAACAATGGTAATAGACAACATACCAACAGTGGTAATAGACAACATACCAACAATGGTTAGGGACAACATACCAACAATGGTAATAGACAACATACCAACAATGGTAATAGACAACATACCAACAATGGTAAGGGACAACATACCAACAATGGTAATAGACAACATAGCAATAATGGTAACAGACAACATACCAACAATGGTAAGGGGCAACATACCAACAATGGTAATAGACAACATACCAACAATGGTAATAGACAACATACCAACAATGGTAAGGGACAACATACCAACAATGGTAAGGGACAACATACCAACAATGGTAAGGGACAACATACCAACAATGGTAATAGACAACATACCAACAATGGTAATAGACAACATACCAACAATGGTAATAGACAACATAGCAATAATGGTAATAGACAACATACCAACAATGGTAATAGACAACATAGCAACAATGGTAATAGACAACATACCAACAATGGTAATAGACAACATAGCAACAATGGTAATAGACAACATACCAACAATGGTAATAGACAACATAGCAATAATGGTAATAGACAACATACCAACAATGGTAATAGACAACATACCAACAATGGTAATAGACAACATACCAACAATGGTAATAGACAACATAGCAATAATGGTAAGGTAACATTGAGCACATGTTAACACTTTGAGACAGAGTACAACAGCAGGTCAAATTAAAGACCCTCATCTCTATATTTGAACCAGACCCCATGTTTGTATAATAGTTTAAATCGATTAATAGTTTGGTATTGCTTGTGTTGTAAATCCAGTTTGTTCCATAGTTTTACTCCGCATACATGCACACAACATCGTTTGAGTGGTTTGAGCTCTCGGCAATGAGAAATATCCAAAGCCTCTCAAGTTATGAGCCTGCCTGCACTTGTGTTATGAAAAAATGTTGTAGATTTGGCGGCAATAATTTGTTAAATGCTTTATATAAGATTATTAATGTATTATATTTAACAAGATCATCAAAATTGAGCCACTTTGATTGCACAAACAGATTGTGAGTATGTTCTAAAAAACCAACGCTGTGAATGATCCGCACTGCTCTTTTCTTTAACATGATCAGAGAATTCATTGTGTTGTGGTAAGTATTCCTAACCTGACTCTCGCCAGATTCTTGTTGTTCGCTGAGCTCCACACAAGGATCTGGGCTCGAAGGCAATGCAAACTCCTTCAAGATAGCAAAAAATAATGAACCAATCAGGATCGCCGGGCGGGATTTCATAGATTTGACGTATCGCCGAAGCGACTGTTTGATTCAAACAACAATGGCGGCACGCAGCGAGGAGTCGTGTGCTGACATATTTTCTTTGCACAAACAACACTGATCGTCTACTGACATTGCTGCGTTATTTCAGTAAAAGTTCTCTAACTTTTTTTCGCTCTGTCATTATCCAATATGTCGGCTGTTCTGTTTTGGATTTCCCAGCGTCGCTCTCATCAGCGTCACGGGTTGATTTTAATGTGAGTGGTTGAAGTAGCACGTCATTCAAGATAACGGACAAGTGGTTTATCCAATCACATACAATGATTTGGTAACACTTTAGTATGGGGAACATACTCACCATTTATTAGTTACTTATTAACATACAAATTAGTAACATATTGGCTCTTAATTAGTCATTATTAAATACTTAATAATGCCTTATTCTGCATGGCCTTATTACCGTATTTTTCGGAGTATAAGTCGCTCCGGAGTATAAGTCGTACCGGCCGAAAATGCATAATAAAGAAGGAAAAAAACATACATAAGTCGCACTGGAGTATAAGTAGCATTTTTGGGGGAAATGTATTTGATAAAACCCAACACCAAGAATAGACATTTGAAAGGCAATTTAAAATAAATAAAGAATAGTGAACAACAGGCTGAATAAGTGTACGTTATATGACGCATAAATAACCAACTGAGAACGTGCCTGGTATGTTAACGTAACATATTATGGTAAGAGTCATTCAAATAACTATAACATATAGAACATGCTATACGTTTACCAAACAATCTGTCACTCCTAATCGCTAAATCCCATGAAATCTTATACGTCTAGTCTCTTACGTGAATGAGCTAAATAATATTATTTGATATTTTACAGTAATGTGTTAATAATTTCACACATAAGTCGCTCCTGAGTATAAATCGCACCCCCGGCCAAACTATGAAAAAAACTGCGCCTTATAGTCCGAAAAATACGGTATACAACAACCCGAACCCTAACCAAATAACCCTAACCAAATAACTCTAAATTAAGTCTTTGTTACTTACAATATGTTCCCCTAGTGTCGAAATACAGTAACTCTTAATTAAGTCTTTGTTACTTAGAATATGTTCCCCATACTAAAGTGTTACCAATGATTTTTTTTTGTTACAAGGCCCCACCTTCTGAAATACATCTCCTATTGAGAAGTCCCAGATCCTTGTGTGGAGCTCAGTGAACTACAAGGATCTGGCAAGAGTCAGGTTAAAGTATTCCCCCATACTTCAACACAATATGTAAGGTATGGGAGTACCAAGGTGCAGTATAGAGAATGGAGTGCATTTTCATTAAGGTATAGTTTTGCTTTGTTTATAATTGAGAGGCTTCTGGAGATTTTAGTTTGATATGTCCCTGGGGATAGGTTGATTGGCAACACACAAATTGGCCCTAGTGTCTGAATGTGAGTGTGAATGTTGTCTGTTTATCTGTGTTGGCCCTGTGATGAGGTGGCGACTTGTCCAGGGTGTACCCCGCCTTCCGCCCAAATGCAGCTGAGATAGGCTCTAGCACCCCCCGCAACCCCGAAAGGGACAAGCAGTAGAAAATGGATGGATGGATGGGTCTCTGACATGAGGTTTCCATGATAGTTTATTATTAGTGTACAGCTCTGGTAATGGGTACATTCGCACCCACCTGCACAAATGTACTTCAAAATGTAACAATCAAAATAAATATGACTTTTTTTTTGTTTACTAGGGCATGCATATATAATATGCATTAGTTTGACCATTTAAAATCAACGATAATAAAAAGGAGATGCTTGGAAATAGCATAAAAATGCCCCAAAAACTTGGAAAACCGCGATTCATAGCGTTACTTTTTGGTGTAACCATTACAAGCGTTCTGTTCAGGTATATTTCTTTTATATTTTGTAAATCATCATATTTATGTATTACTAAATTTAAATAGGTATTGATCAATCTCTAAGCTGTGTGTATTTGATTTCAGTTTGCTTTTGACCTCTTATTTAGAATTGTAGTTGAAACTTTTACAACTTTGTGTTGCGCTCATGATGGCGTAACCAAACTAGATTTCATTTAATGATCTTATTTTGAATATTTATTCCCTTTTTTACATTTAGTATATTTAAATATTCATTTATAAACATTGAATACATTTCAAATATCAATAAAATGCAATTGCCTTCATCTTATAGGGTAATGTTTAGTTACACCAAGTCATGAGCGTAACACTAAGCTTCATCACTTTGACTTGTAATATCTCTAATTCTGGTGGTGTTTTATGCTTTTTTCTTTTTGGAACATGTACTATACATATAATACAATAAAGTCCTATATAAAATTATGTTTCTAGCAATACTTTAATTTTGCCTTTGAAAGTAACACTCCAATGTCCATTAGTGGAGCTGTACACATTACTATTACTCCCAAAAATGTATTCTCATTTACGATATACGACAATATTTCCAAAGACAACCTTCCCACTATTTGTGGTCAAGTTCTTCTCTATTTAGATCCTCCTACTCAAAACTGAAGAAATGTTTGATTCCAGTTAAAGGCCTACTGAAACCCTCTACTACCGACCACGCAGTCTGATAGTTTATATATCAATGATGAAATCTTAACATTGCAACACATGCCAATACGGCCGGGTTAGCTTACTAAAGTGCAATTTTAAATTTCCCGCGGAATATCCTGCTGAAAACGTCTCGGTATGATGACGTCAGCGCGTGATGTCACGGATTGTAGAGGACATTTTGGGACAGCATGGTGGCCAGCTATTAAGTCGTCTGTTTTCATCGCAAAATTCCACAGTATTCTGGACATCTGTGTTGGTGAATCTTTTGCAATTTGTTCAATGAACAATGGAGACAGCAAAGAAGAAAGCTGTAGGTGGGAAGCGGTGTATTGCGGCTGACTGCAGCAACACAAACACAACCGGTGTTTCATTGTTTACATTCCCGGAAGATGACAGTCAAGCTTTACCATTGGCCTGTGGAGAACTGGGACAACAGAGACTCTTACCAGGAGGACTTTGAGTTGGATGGGCAGACGCGGTACCGTGAGTACGCATGCAGCTGCGGCTCCCAAACATTTGATCGCTTGCCCGGACGTGCGTGCCGCTATGTGCATGTCACGTACGTAACTTTGGGGACTTTGGGGAAATATATGTGCTGTATGAACTTTGGGGAGGTGAACGGTACATTGGGCTGTGGGATTGAGTGTGTTGTGCAGGTGTTTGAGTTGTATTGACGGGACGGGAGGGGGGAGGTGTTTGTTATGCTGGATTAATTTGTTGCATATTAAATATAAGCCTGGTTGTGTTGTGGCTAATAGAGTATATATATGTCTTGTGTTTATTTACTGTTTTAGTCATTCCCAGCTGAATATCAGGTCCCACCCGCCTCTCACAGTATCTTCCCTATCTGAATCGCTCCCACTGCCCTCTAGTCTTTCACTCTCACTTTCCTCATCCACAAATCTTTCATCCTCACTCAAATTAATGGGGAAATCGTCACTTTCTCGGTCCGAATCGCTCTCGCTGCTGGTGGCCATGATTATAAACAATGTGCAGATGTGAGGAGCTCCACAACCTGTGACGTCACGCTACTCGTCTGCTACTTCCGGTACAGGCAAGGCCTTTTTATCAGTGACCAAAAGTTGCGAACTTTATCGTCAATGTTCTCTACTAAATCCTTTCAGCAAAAATATGGCAATATCGCAAAATGATTAAGTATGACACATAGAATGGACCTGCTATCCCCGTTTAAATAAGAAAATCGCATTTCAGTAGGCCTTTAAAGTTACTACAATGCAAATAAAAATAATCACCCCGTGACTTTAATCTTCTACTACGACAACATCACTCACAACATCTCTGAGTAACGTCTTCAGGCAGACGTGTGTAGCAGATTTTTTTTTTTGATAAGTCAGCTTTTTTCCGATAAGTCGTCCAAAGGATGATAAGTCATCCTTTGTGACAATGAGGTACGTTCCCACACGGGGCCGGGGGGGTGGGGAGTGCCAGAGTTTGATCAATGGCAGAGACATGTAAATCGATGTAGACAGAGTCTCTGCTAGTCCTTATCCTTTATCCATTTGCCACCCGCTCAACTCTTGCTCATTATCCACTCCCTACTCTTTACTGAACTCTGCTCTATTCCTGATTTTTCCTGTCAAAATTTCATTCTTTGTTGGTAGGCCACATTATTTCACACTAACAGACCATGGTCATTGTAGAGTCTAATGGGAGAGTACTCCCAGACTCTGAGGTCAAAGGTTGCTGTAATGAACCTTTTGCAGGCTCCGGCTCTTAGATGGGATGCCTGAGTACCGGCGAGGGTTTGTGTGGAAAGGCTTTCACTGAGCATGTGCACACACCGCCCACAGGAGTCATTTATCATTGATGGGAAGGCAGCGGAAGCCTTCGCCATGCTTGTGCGTCACTCATCCGAAATGTCTTTTTGTCAAGCGTTCAATTCAGTCACTCCCTCCCTCAGTGACAAATAATTCACTCAGCATATTGATAAGGTCACCCTGAATTGAGCACAAATGGGGAATGAGGACACATGAACAAAAACAGATTGCATCTGATGGAATCATGTACACTATATTGCCAAAAGTATTTGGCCACCCATCCAAATGATGAGAATCAGGTGTCCTAATCACTTGGCCCGTTCACATGTGTATAAAATCAAGCACTTAGGCATGGAGACTGTTTCTACAAATATTTGTGAAAGAATGGGCCGCTCTCAGTGATTTCCAGCGTGGAACTGTCATAGGATGCCACCTGTGCAACAAATCCAGTCGTGTTATTTCCTCGCTCCTAAATATTCCAAAGTCAACTGTCGCCTTTATTATAAGAAAATGGAAGAGTTTGGGAACAACAGCAACTCAGCCACGAAGTAGTAGGCCACGTAAACTGACAGAGAGGGGTCAGCGGAGGAATTATGGTGTGGGTTTTTTTTTCAGGAGTTGGGCTTGGCCCCTTAGTTCCTGTGAAAGGAACTTTAAATGCTTCAGGATACCAAAACATTTTGGACAATTCCATGCTCCCAACCTTGTGGGAACAGTTTGGAGCGGGCCCCTTCCTCTTCCAACATGACTGTGCACCAGTGCACAAAGCATGTGCCATAAAGACATGGATGACAAGAGTCTGGTGTGGATGAACTTGACTGGCCTGCACAGAGTCCTGACCGGAACTCGATTGAACACCTTTGGGATGAATTAGAACGGAGACTGAGAGCCAGGTCTTCTCTACCAACATCAGTGTGTCACCTTTCACAGAGTCATTTCACATAGTCATGCATTGCCAGTTATCTGGAAATCAATGTCAATAAAACAAAATAAATATGGTTCAACCCCTCCTCACCTCAGAACACCATCATCATAAACACACAAACAGTTAAAACAGTTGACACTTTAAAATACCTGGGCGTAACCTTGGACAATAAACTCACCTTTGATCAGCACACCACGGACATTCAAAAAAGAAGTCAACAAAGACAGTCAGCCATCTGAAAACTCAGAGGACTATACGTTCAACCCATCCTCATGTATTGTTCCACATGTTTTTTCACCATGCTTTCTGTAACCAACCGGACCAAAGTTAAAGTTAAAGTACTTTAACTTTAACTTTACTTTAACTTTACATCATCCCCCTACCATCAGGGCGCAGGTACAGAACCATCAAATTCCGGAGGGCCCGCCGCAGGAAAAGCCTTATCCCTGCAGCTATAGCCGCCCTTAACAGCAGGCCCGGCCGACCTGTCTGACAAGCCTGTAAATGTGTGTTGGTCATGTAGGATGTCTTTTTGTTATTTTTGTTTTTGTGATGTGTAATGTCTATTGTTCAAATATACGGCAGTGAAAATGAATTTCCCCAAGGGGACCAATAAATCTAAATCTAAAATCTAAATCTAAATCTATGGGCTTTTGGAAGATTGGTCGAAAATTTCTATAAACACACTCCGCAACCTTGTGGACAGCCTTCCCAGAAGACATAAAATTGAACCCTATGGGTTAGGAAGGGGATGGCACTTCAAGTTCATATGTGTGTCAGGGCAGGTGGCCAAATACTTTTGGCAATATAGTGTTATTTGGGCCAGAATGCATTCATTCTATGGTTTTAAAAATAAGTATCATCTATTGTGCGATACTGTACTTCAATGTATAATTGAGGAGGAAGGGTTATAAGACATTGTTCACCATAATCGATAACAAAATTTGTCGGCAATGTCGTCACGTGTGTTTTTTTCGGATGGAAACAAACATGCGCTAGTCAGTGCAACTGGTGACCGACCGGTTAAGCCGGGGGTCAGAAACCCGCGGTTCTCTTTAGCACCGCCCTAGTGGCTACCTGGAGCTTTTTCAAAAATAGAAAAAGATGGGGGAAAAATATATTTGTTGTTTTAATAATGTTTCTGTAGGAGGACAAACATAACACCAACCTTCCTAATTGTTAGAAAGCCCACTGTTTAATGTGTTTATGCTTCACTGATGACAGTATTTGGCCAGCGCCGTTTTGTCCTACTAATTTTGGCGGTCCGTGAACTCACCATAGTTGGTTTACGTGTACAACATTCTCCGTCGCTGCCACAGAAAGATGTGTTTTATGCCACTCCTTCTTTGTCTCGTTTTGTCCGCCAAACGTTTCATGCTGTGCGTGAATGCACAAAAGTGAGCTTTGTTGATGTTATTGACTTGCGTAGAGTGCTAATAATCCATGCTATTTAGGCTAGCTGTGTGTACATACTGCATCATTATGCCTCGTTTGTAGGTATATTAGAGTTCATCTAATTTCCTTTACTTACGTCCTCTGTGTATTTAATTTATATTTGCATGTCTCATGACACATTATCTGTATGCAATATTGGCTGCATTTCTGATTGTGTGCCATTTTGTTCCAGACCACAGCAAACGTTATGCAGCTTGCAAAGATTGTAATAAATCTATTAGAAGAAAATAGCCTGTCCTTTACCTTAAACTTAGGCACACATGTTAATACCTTTGGGAGTTTTAAGCCAGCCATTTCCAGGAGTTATCTAACCCTCTGAGACACTCACTTAATGTGTTGCCTTCATTATAACACTTACATGAGGCTTTTAACTTTTGGCTGCTCCAGACAGATTTGTTGTTTGTATTTTTGGTCCATTTTTGGGTATTTTTGAGTTGCCGACCCCTGAGTGTATTTCATTTGTATATCTTGTTTTTTCTCTATTTTTGTTCCATTTTTGTATTTAAAATTATATATTGAAATAATACAATATAATATAGTATATTGTTTTGTTGGCGTCGGGGTTTTGGGGTAAGTTTTTTTTCGGGATGGTTCGCCCAGGGCATAAATCTAGCCAGGACCGCCTCTGGCAAAAGTTGTACAGACCGCCATATTTAAATGAGGATTTTGCATGTTCTACCGTTTGTGCCCAAGGAGACACTTATTTCCTTCCACATTCATGGCATCATATGCTCCAAAGATCCAATTTGGGCTGATTTGTTATGTTGTGAAATATGCAGCACACACCACCTTTTCTAGGCAATATACTGCGGAAGTGCGAACAGATCTTTTTTTTTTAGTATGCCGAAGGTGCGCTCTGGCAGACATTGGTGTAGTGATGGTGGGTCTGGAATAATCCAGAAATGCATTCAAGAATGCATAAAAATGTGAGTTGCAAGAAGTATTTTTATATAGGACATATATTAATATTACAAACCCGTTTCCATATGAATTGGGAAATTGTGTTGGATATAAATATAAACGGAATACAATGATTTGCGAATCATTTTCAACCCATATTCAGTTGAATGCACTACAAAGACAAGATATTTGATGTTCAAACTCATAAACTGCAAATATTTTTGCAAATAATCATTAACTTAGAATTTCAAGGCTGCAACACATGCCAAAGTAGTTGGGAAAGGGCATGTTCACCACTGTGTTACATGGCCTTTCCTTTTAACAACACTCAGTAAACGTTTGGGAACTGAGGAGACACATTTTTTAAGCTTCTCAAGTGGAATTCTTTCCCATTCTTGCTTGATGTACAGCTTAAGTTGTTCAACAGTCCGGGGGTCTCCGTTGTGGTATTTTAGGCTTCATAATATGCCACACATTTTCAATGGGAGACAGGTCTGGACTACAAGCAGGCCAGTCTAGTACCCGCACTCCTTTACTATGAAGCCACGTTGATGTAACACGTGGCTTGGCATTGTCTTGCTGAAATAAGCAGGGGTGTCCATGGTAACGTTGCTTGGATGGCAACATATGTTGCTCCAAAACCTGTATGTACCTTTCAGCATTAATGGGGCCTTCACAGATGTGTAAGTTACCCATATCTTGGGCACTAATACACCCCCATACCATCACAGATGCTGGCTTTTCAACTTTGCGCCTATAACAATCCGGATGGTTCTTTTCCTCTTTGGTCCGGAGGACACGACGTCCACAGTTTCCAAAAACAATTTGAAATGTGGACTCGTCAGACCACAGAACACTTTTCCACTTTGTATCAGTCCATCTTCGATGAGCTCAGGCCCAGCGAAGCCGACGGCGTTTCTGGGTGTTGTTGATAAACGGTTTTCTTATATATATAAAGATATATATCCATCCATCCATTTTCTACCGCTTGTCCCTTTCGGGGTCGCGGGGGGTGCTGGAGCCTATCTCAGCTGCATTCGGGCGGAAGGCGGGGTACACCCTGGACAAGTCGCCACCTCATCGCAGGGCCAACATAGATAGACAGACAACATTCACCCTCACATTCACACACTAGGGCCAATTTAGTGTTGCTGTACAACAGTTTTAGCCTTGATAAATCAAATTGTGAGTGCTAAATGATTATAATCAAATCTCATCCTCCCAGTATTGTGGGCGTGCTGATAATCATCAAAAGAATATTCATATTCATGAACACAGGCACACTAAATGGATTGTGCTCTCCAGTTTTCCTATTTAAGAGGCACAATCCTCTGTGCACGAGCTGAGTAGATCAACTTTGCATGCGCAATTATACATGCAAACCTTTGGGAGATCCGGCCTTAAATTTGATAATACATTTATTCGACTACTCAAAATGTGTATTGGCCCATTTTAGGGAACTTTATTTCATTTTCTACAAGGATCCTAAGATGAAATGGACTCTCTTGAGTAACGACTGAAAGTAACTGGGGTGAATTTTTAAAATAGAGAAATATAGCAACATGGCATATACAATAAAAGCATGTTGACACTAAACCCATTGCAGTACATTGATTCAACAAATAAACTTAAATTCGGAACTGTGACTTGAGGAATAGTTAACATTTTTCAGAGGTATTGTATAATGTGAAGGTAACAGGACTATGTGATAAACCTGGAACAGGTCTTAAGTGTGAATTTGATCAAAATTGTGCGTGTGTGTTTTTAAGAAAATAAACAAATAGTAGTTGTGATAAAATATAACATTCTTGATATTTCATGGCAAAGTCCATTTTTTATGGTTATAGTAGATTAAAATCTTACAAATAGTCTCTGATGAATATGTAATCATATCAATTATTGCTTTTTTTTTTACAGTTAATTTTGTTGTGCATTTATTGAGGGCTCAAATGGAACCAATTATGTGAATTGTATTTTTTAACCTTGGTTTTTGGGAGACCTGAAATATTTTTTTTTTGTTACATACTTTTCCCACAAGTCAAATGCAGTTTAGTTTGAAAACAGCACTGTGCACAGCCAGAAAAACACCTTATCCAAGTTGAATGGGTTTATCTGAGGATTGTCAAATTGTCCCAAAACTGTCAGAAAGCGCAAGGTACAGTAAGCAGAAATGTCACCTTTCACAAAAAATACCTTCTGTAACAAAATATTGGCTTCACCGGAAAAAAAAAAAGTTTGGAAGAGCAAGAGACCAGACCTAAATCCAACTCACAACTTTTGCATGAACCTTAAAATGTGCTAAGACAGGACTATGCCTTGCTTTTTCAAGGATGACAAACATTGCTGATCTAAACTATACCAGAGGTGTCAAAGTCGTTTTCACTGAGGGACACATTGCAGTTATGTTTGGCCCCAGAAGGCCACTTCTAACAGTGAATTCTATTATTACACAATTTCTTTAATGCATTTTATTAGAAGATTTTTTTTAAACTAAAATGTAAAGAAAATATGGTAACTTGCAATAATTTCACCTCAAAATGTCGTGTATACTACTGTAAATGGAAAAACAGTACTGCTGTTTTTATGGTAAAAAAAAAAGTCAGCTCAGTTCCCATAATTTTACTGTAAAATTTACATTTGTTTTTTTACTGTAAATTAAAAAAACTGCAATCTTACAGCAAAATTTTGGCTTTTTTTTTTTTTTTTTTTTTTTTTTTTTACCGCAAATCAACAACTGTAGATTTTTCGGTGTATTACTGTAAATGCCAAAACGGCACCACAGTTTATTACAGTAAAAAAAGTAAACATTTTTTTCATTTAGAGAAAAATGCTGTAAAAACCACAGTAAATTTCACAATTTTACCATAAATCTATTGCTACTTTTACATTGCACAATTTGATGGATAACGTGCTTCGAAATTATTATTATTAGTGTTTATTTCTATATAAAAAATGGTTTGAATGTTTTGCATAATTACACAATATTTAAGTGAACATAATTTGCGATTAGGTAGGTAGGTAGGCCTTTATTGTCATTGCACAAGTACAACAAAACTTTGTTTTCAGCACAAACCCGTTCAAGATTAGACAAACAAACAGTGTACAGGGTTACAGAACAGGGGGCCCAGTCTGGAGTGGGAAAAAAAACTCCATAGCAAAGCACATACAGTATACATATTACAACATCTCAAGACTTGCAACAGAAGGGAGGGAGTGGGGGCCACGGCGGCAAGCTGCAGCTCTTCAGGCGCTGCACATCCATCCATCACCCCTAAGGGATTTGCGTCAAGGGCGTTGGATGGGGTGTGGGGTATGGGTGTGTGGTAGGGGTGTAACGGTACGTGTATTTGTATTGAACCATTTCGGTACGGGGGCTTCGATTCGGTTCGGAGGTGTATCGAACGAGTTTCCACACAAACATATTAAGTAGCCGCCTCCGCTTCCTTCTGCCTCGGTCTCTTGTCAGTCCTCTACACATCACCCAGCATTGTCCCACCCACACAACCATCTGATTGGTTACAAACAGAGCGGTAACAGCCAATCAGCAGTGCGTATTCAGAGCGCATGTACTCAGTGCTTAGCGCTTAGCAGGTAAGCATCAGGCAGCGGACTCTCCCCAAATTATAATAAACACCTCCCAGTCAACTACTAGTAACATCACTATGAGCTCGTTGACTTTCTAGAAACATAAACGGCAGCGCAGCTCGCTCGCAGTCCTGGCTTGAGGTGAAGGCTAATTCGCTTTTAGCGTAACGTTAGCTAATTTTGCTGTGTGTGTGTGTGTGTGTTACGGACAGCAAAGCCCTGTCTGTTATTTAACTTTACCTTTTTCTGTGTTGATTGAGCTGTGTTGAAGCAGCAAAAAAGGACATTATGTTAAATGAAGAGTTTCTGTCTCTGATAGTTGATATAATAATGTAACTGCATCATTAAGCCTACATGAACTCCATGGTGTTCAGGGATGAACAGTCTCTCCTATTGCTATTGTACCATTTTTTCAGCTATAGTTACATTAATCATTAGAAATGCAGCAGCCTAGTTTTGAATGGCAGGGTCCCTGCTATCACATGTTGATAAAAATATAACATTTACATAATAAAAATCAACTACAGGCTTCCCAAATGCTATAATAAATTAAGCATGATGAGTTGACTTGAAACTGTTTAATGTTGCACTTTTTATATGTAGAAGAAAAGTTTTATCATTTTATTTAATCTGAGCAACAACTTGAGGCAGTTTAATGTTGATTAATGTGGGCAGAATTATTATAGTGTTCCCAATGTTAAAAGGATAAAGTTAGTGTTTACAAATTTGGTAAATAAATAACCAAAAAATTTATATTTTGTTGTTTTCTTACTGTACCGAAAATGAATCGAACCGTGACCTCTAAACCGAGGTACGTACCGAACCGAAATTGTTGTGTACCGTTACACCCCTGGTGTGTGGCGTATATATTTTGTGGATGCATGTGTGTGTGCAAGCCTGCCGCATGTCTCTATTGCGCGGCCTTGATGTCGTGTAGTCGCTAGTGCAAAGTCAACAACAACAGGTGTGTGTCCATGAGAGACAAGAAGGGAGTTTGTAGTGTCTTCGCCGCACTGTCCTTTGGGAGAGTCTCGAAGCCAAGGAAACAATCCAAGTAAGAATGTATTGTATGCGAGTGAAAATAAAATATGCTCTTCACTCTAAATTGTCTATGAGGGGGGGGTCACCCACATATGCGGTCCTCTCCAAAGTTTTTCAGAATCATTCACATCGACGTCCCATTGGGGTTGTGAATTTTTCCTTGCCCTTACGTGAGCTCTGTACCGCGGATGTCGTTGTGGCTTGTGCAGCCCTTTGAGACACTTGTGATTTAGGGCTATATAAATAAACATTGATTGATTGACTGATCCTCAAAATTCATTACATGTAGTACATATTTTTTTAAGAAAGAATACATTTAGTAAGAAAAGTTACAGTACTTTATTGATACATATTATTTGCAGGCTTTCGAGGGCCGAATAAAATGAAGTGGCGGGCCACATCTGACCCCCGGGCCTTGAGTTTGACACCTGTGCACTATAACAATAACAACAACAAAACGGAGGAAATTTTTTTTCAAAAATGTATAGAGTATTTCCTTTTTTAAATAAGGATGTGTTCTGTTTCTTTCCTAACTGCTAATGACAGCAGTAATGAGTGAGGTAATTAAAAGAAGACACCGCTGAACGGCTTGATGGAATATACACACCACTGCACTCACTTTCTTAGGCATTGGGAAACATTGTGAAAAGCACTCATAGAAAGAAAGCAAAAAGTCAATTAGGAATTTAAGCAAACGCGGGTATGACCTAACAGTGGCTCACTGGGCTCACTAATTATCTGCACATATGAAAACATGGCCTGTTCACTGACACCTGAGCCTGAACAAAACTTAGTCATGCATAAGACTCAATAATGGCAGTCAAGCACACAGAAAGAAAGTTCGATGGAATGACCTCCGGTATGTTACTTCAACATTTCAAGAAAAGTTATCTAGTATTTCATTTGGTTTCAGCAGACATTGTACTGCAATCAAATCTTACATTAGAATATTTTTAGCTACATTTAGGAGGACTAGTAGCACATATTTCACAAGGTAATCAATCAACGGTATACTGTTATGAATTTATTTATACATGTTATGTTATAAATCACTTTTTTTTATTTTATTTTATTTTTTTTTACAAATGATCATTATCATGATTAGACTCCCCCTTGTTTTATGCTGTTTAAATAAACTTCCTTTGGCCTTTCTGCCCTTCTTCACTACACACCGTAGCTCACCGGCGTCACAATGTAAACAAACGCCATTGGTGGATCTGCACCTGACATCCACTGTAATGATACCAAGCACAAGCCCGTATCTAGTCGATACTACAATGATTACGTCGATATTTTTTGGCATCACAACATCTTTCGTTTAAAAAAAAATATATATATATGTTTATAAACTCTGGAAATATGTCCCTGGACACATGAGGACTTTGAATATGACCAATGTATGATCCTGTAACGACTTGGTATCGGATTGATACCCAAATTTGTGGTATCATCCAAAACTAATGTAAAGTATCAAACAACAGAAGAATACGTGATTATTACATTTTAACAGAAGTGTAGATAGAACATGTTAAGAGAGAAAGTAAGCAGATATTAACAGTAAATGAACAAGTAGATTAATAATTCATTTTCTACCACTTGTCCTTAATAATGTTGACAAAATAATAGAATGATAAATGACACAATACGTTACTGCAAACGTCAGCAGACTAATTAGGAGCCTTTGTTTGTTTACTTACTATTAAAAGACAAGTTGTCTAGTATGTTCACTATTTTATTTAAGGACAAACTTGCAATAAGAAACATATGTTTAATGTACCCTAAGATTTTTTGTTAAAATAAAGCCAATAATGCAATTTTTTTTTGGTCCCCTTTATTTAGAAAAGTACCGTAAAGTACCGAAATAATTTAAGTACCGGTACTGGTACCAAAATATTGGTATTGTTAAAACACTAGGTGTAACTTATATTTTTATGAAGATTATAATAAAGTTTTTACTCACAGTCCCAAAACAAGCCATGCCTCAGCGGGAGCAGCTCCCACCTGCTACACACTTACTGTAGTTGGCAAGATTAGATAAGCCTCCAAAGCTGAATTAATGTCTTTGTTTGCGAGCCACTTGCGTAGAAAGAACGGTGTCACCACCGCAGCTCTGTTAAGTTCTACATTCCGCAGCTACAGCTATATGCGGCTTCGTCCGAAATCTTCGTGACAATCGTAAAAATAGCTTTTCAGAGGGCACAGGTAAATGGGTCCTATGTTAGCCTACAAGCAAGTTTACGCTTCAAAAAACTCTTCAAATAAAAAATGTCTAGTGAGGAAGTGTATTCGAGCATTGGGAGCAATCATGGCACTCTGAAGCATGAGTGTTACGGCTCAAGATCCTGCGCCACACATTCTTCTGTGCACTCCTCTGAGCGCGCCTCCGGACACGCCCACCGGCGTTCCTCTCCTGCCGCGGCCGCGCTGCACTCATTCTGCAATTTACACACCTGACGCTGATGAGAGCTTAAGTCAGCGTGTCCTGCGTTCCAGTGCCAGAACATAGCTACTTGTACCTGTACAGTAAGCCCTACACGTCTCTAGCTTTTTGCACTTGTGCTTCCTCGCTATCCGTGTTTACCCTCCTCTATGCTCATTGTGTCTTGTCCTGTGTCGTTATCCCGCAGCTCCTCTTCGTTCCCTGGTTTCGAGCTGTGTGTCTCGTCTCCCCGGATTCCCTCTGGAGTTCTTGCTGCCTCCCTGGATCTCGATCTTTCGCCTGCCCCCGGACTACGACGCCTCGCTCAAACCCTTGACCTCCTGCCTGCCCACGGACCTCCGAGCCTGCCTTGCCCTCTCTGGACTTCCGCATCTTTCACAACACGCACCTACAACACCTCCCGGTAACACTCACCACGTAATCGCCTCACATAGACACACACCACGTATTTTCGTTAATTACACACGTCACCTACTTGTGCTTAATAAAACGCTGCAAGCTAAACGACGTCCCTGCCTCAGTGCCGTCTCCTTCTCCACTGTACCGTTACAATGAGTGCCTTTTGACCAATTATTGAGAAGATCGCCTGAAACCAGAAACGTCTCTCTACACACAGCTCTGGTTTGATATTGTCATTACTGCCACAAGTGGTGGAAAAGTGTTACAACTGGGTACTGCTGTGGCCCATACCGACTACAACTGAGAAACTCCCTCGAGGGGGCGCTTGCGGCCCAGCAATAAAAAAAAACTGCTAAGCAGCGTGTGCCAACTATAAAATTGCATGCACTACTAGTGGGCATGTTGCAGGTGATCTATTAAAGGGAAACTACACTTTTTTGGGGGGGAATTTTGCTTATCATTCACAATCTTTATAAGATGCACTTTTTGCGTCGGATGAAAAGAGCACAGCTCCCTCCCCCCGTTCTCACCACATTCTACAGTGGCACTATAGAGAGCTTGCTGACCAACAGCATCTCTGTCTGGACTGGAACCTGCAATGCCTCGGACTGGAAGTCTCTGCAGAGAGTTGTGAGGACGGCGGAAAAGATCATCAGGACTCCTCTTCCTCCTATCCAGGAGATCGCAAAAAGCCGCTGCCTGACCAGGGCTCAGAAAATCTGCAAAGACTCCTCCCAAACCGCACCAAGGACTGTTTTCACTGCTGGACTCTAGAAAGAGGTTCTGCAGCCTCCGAAGCAGAACCTCCAGGTTCTGTAACAGCTTCTTCCCTCAAGCCGTAAGACTCTTGAACGCATCATAATTAAATTATTCCCTCAACTCCCCCCAAAATGGATTAACTCGCTGGAATAAAAAAGACAATATAACATACATCCATAAACGTGGACGCATGTGAAAAAGTGCAATATATGTATCTGTACAGTAATCTATTTATTTAATTATATATATTTATATATATTTATTTATTTTATATATATATTTATATATTATATACATATATATATATATTTATTTATTTATATAAGCACCTTATTGCTTTTTTATCCTGCACTACCATGAGCTTATGTAACAAAATTTCGTTCTTATCTGTGCTGTAAAGTTCAAATTTGAATGACAATAAAAAGGAAGTCTGAGTCTAAGTCTAAAGTCTAAGTCTAAGTCTAAGAGACAAGAACACACATCTTTTTTTTTAGGATTCTAAACATGAAAAAAACGCTTGCAAGTTGCGGCTAATGCGAATCCCCTATGTTACCTCCATAGCCCTTTAAGCAACTTCAAAAACCTCCATCAACATTTTATACACGCACTGTAAGTTATATAATGTAGTAACAGACACATTCATAACAATATGTAATATGTTTAATATTTACCACATTTTGGTCATTTTAAGCATTACCGGAACTTCTTTCCTGGGCACATTGATTTCAGTGCCCATAGCAACACACTTCCTACAGTACTTCATCAACAAGTGTGTGTGTGTTTGCTAATCATGGCAGACTTGGTAATAGACGACAAAAACAACTATGTTTGGACAAATGAGGATTCCCAACCTTATCTCTTTGAAGGGGAATATACGGAGCTTATAGAAGCTGAGCGAGCGTGAAGAGAGGGTGAAACGTTGGAGCAGGGGTAAGACAGTCAGGACCGGCATGCCTTGGTGTTGTAAATGTGGAGATTGTGTCTTGCTCAAGGACACAACGGATGTGACGAGGTTGGTAGAAGGTGGGGATCGAACCAGGAACCCTACGGCCACTCTCCCAACTGAGCCATGCCGTCCCCCGTGAAGTTAAGAGGCCATGCCATGAAGCTAATTTGATTGTAACCTTTCTACATCACCAAAATTGATAATGTATACTTTTGACCCAGCAGATTTGGTCACATTTTCAGTAGACCCATAATACATTCATAAAAGAACCAAACTTCATGAATGTTTTTTGTGACCAACAAGTATGTGCTCAATCACTCTTTCACAAAAAAATAAGAGTTGTAGAAATGATTGGAAACTCAAGACAGCCATGACATTATGTTCTTTACACGTGTATGTAAACTTTTGACCACGACTGTATATGTAAATACTATGGTTTCTTTGTCTGCCTGTCTGTTTGTTAGGTAACAATCCATCCATCCATTCATCCATCCTTCCAGCCATCTTCTTCCGTTTATCCGAGGTCGGGTTACGGGGCAGCAGCCTAAGCAGAGAAGCCCGGCAGCAAGCTTGTGATCACGGCGCCGCTAGAAATAGTTTGTCTGTGTTTGCGTTAAAAATAAGAATATCAATAACACTTGGTAAATATTCAAGTCATGATAAGTAAATGTA
The DNA here is from genome assembly GCF_033978685.3 of Nerophis lumbriciformis. NCBI lineage: Eukaryota > Metazoa > Chordata > Actinopteri > Syngnathiformes > Syngnathidae > Nerophis > Nerophis lumbriciformis. The sequence continues at coordinate 23,270,304 of NC_084557.2, forward strand.
GTATTGTTGGCGCTTTTTGAATAGTTATTTATTGGGTTTTATGAGCGGAATAAAGGACCTCCCATTGGCTCCGCTGTAAGCACACTTTTATTTAAGCTTATTCACAAGTTAGAATGCATTAAAAAATATACATCCATCACTATGTCTTTCATAATGATTTTGAAAGATAGGCAAAATTACCCAAAAAGTGCAGTTCCCCTTTGAGATCGTGTTTATTTGACAAAAACCAACAGAACCTACTTTAACACACCAAAGGTGTGCTTTGGGAGGTTCTGCCGTGTTGTGATGGCGAAAATGAAATTTTCAGAATACAATTTTTTTTTTTCATGTAGGAAATGTATTATAATAACATTACCTATATAAAAAACGGACAGCAATAAAATAACTCCCTGACAGTCCAAATATGTTGGGGGATTTTCTCGCCATCATCAGTTTTTGCAACACAATCACCTGCTTTTGCTAGATTTCAGACGTGCTAAATATAGATAAAGTTAAAAAAGTTAAAGTTAAAGTACCAATGATTGTCACACATACACTAGGTGTGGCGAAATTATTCTCTGCATTTGACCCATCACCCTTGATCACCCCCTGGGAGGTGAGGGGAGCAGTGGGCAGCAGCGGTGGCTGCGCCCGGGAATCATTTTGGTGATTTAACCCCCAATTCCAACCCTAGATGCAAAATAGTGGGCTCAGATATTTTTCAGGATTAATAAATCACGTTGCGAGAGCTAAATTATTATATTTGTGTCTCCTCCTTCCAGTTTTGTGGGTGTTCTAGTAAATAGCATATGTTGTGCATATTCAAGAAGACAGACATGCTAAATGGATTGCGCTCTCTATATCTATAGGTGTGAAAAAGAGATAAACAAAAGGATTGCCATGTCAAAAAACAGCTTCAACAAAATTAGTCTTATATTTAAAAATAGAAACATCTCAATTGACACCAAACTCAGAGTCCTCAAAACGTATGTATGGTCTGTCCTACTTTACGGCTGTGAATGCTGGACTTTAAACAATCAACAACTGAGAAAATTAGAGGCAACTGAAATGTGGTTCTTCAGAAAAATACTTTGCATATCAAGGACTGAAAAGAAAAGTAATGAAGAGGTATTGACAAAGGCTAAAACAAAAAGATCTCTAATTGCAACAATTCGAAATAGGCAGCTGAAATTCCTCAGACATATTAGAAAAGACAGCTTAGAAAAACTGATGTTAACAGGAAAACTAGTTGGAAAGAAAGCTCCAGTTCGACAACGAACAACATATATCAACAGCCTAAGAAATGTTATCGGGAATATCAATAATATAGAACTCATACATAGAGCGAACGACGGAGAACACTGGAGAGCCCTGACCATCGATGCCTGCAAACAGCCCTGATACCCCATGATGATGATATTTTCATTGGATTATTATCATTCCACCGGAGCATAGATAAAAGCAATTGTATAAAAGGTGTGCTTCATTCACGAAGCTCAGAAACCACAAATAAAAAAGTAAAATCTGTCCCATCTATGTGACAACACAGCCTTGGTTGCCTTTAAGAGGAGAAGTCCATTCCATCACTTCAGATGTCTGTCGGCAGTTGAGCTCAATGGGGGCTCCCGTAACGTCTTGTGTTATGCTATGCTTCATTTCATTACATTCCTTTACTCCATCTCTGTTGTATTTTCTAAATCACCCAAACGCTCCCTGTGTTTGATGGCATTTGTCACCAGCTGCTGACGGTTTTACACAACACACCAAACTATTAAAGCCGAATCGTAACATTTTAGTAGACCTAAATCAACATTATTTACAAAGCCGCAACGCAGTTCAAGGTTTTTCTCAGGCTCAAGCGTCGTCTTGCAGAAAGAAATCAATTTCCTCTTTTATCCCCAGCCGGGGGTCACCAAATCTCTAAGATTGAGGGAAGAATAGATCTACATTTAAGACACAGTTAAACATTACTACGAAGAACACAGCGAGTTAAAAAAAAAAACATACTGTGTATAAACGTGTGTGTGGATGGGCATAAACATGTTTTTTCACATGAACCCTATTTAAATGGGCTCAGAGAAGTCAACAGGTGTCGTCAATCATAATAACTCACAGCGCTTTTCTACCGTCAAGGTACTCAAAGTGCTTTGACACTATTTCCACATTCACCCATTCACACACACACACATTCACACACTGATGGCAGGAGCTGCCATGCAAGGCCCTAACCACAACCCATCAGGAGCAAGGATGAAGTGTGTTGCTCAAGGACACAACGGACTTGACGAGGTTGGTAGAAGGTGGGGATCGAACCAGGAACCTTCTGGTTGCTGGCACGGCCACTCTTCCAACTGAGCCACGCCGTCCCCCGTGAAGTTAAGAGGCCATGCCATGAAGCTAATTTGATTGTAACCTTTCTACATCACCAAAATTGATTATGTATGTTGCTGTATGTATACTTTTGACCCAGCAGATTTGGTCACATTTTCAGTAGACCCATAATAAATTCATAAAAGAACCAAATATCATGAATGTTTTTTGTGACAAACAAGTATGTGCTCCAATCACTCTATCACAATCACAAAAAAAATAAGAGTTGTAGAAAGTATTGGAAACTCAAGACAGCCTTGACATTATGTTCTTTACAAGTGTATGTAAACTTTTGACCACGACTGTATTTGTAACCACTATGGTTTCTTTGTCTGCCTGTCTGTTTGTTAGGTAACAATACATCCATCCATCCATCTATCCTTCCAGCCATCTTCTTCCGTTTATCCGAGGTCGGGATTATGGGGCAGCAGCCTAATCAGAGAAGCCCAGACTTCCCTCACCCAGCCACTTCGTCCAGCTCCTCCCGAGGGATCCCGAGGCGTTCCCAGGCCAACCGGGAGACATAATCTCCACAACGTGTCCTGGGTCTTCCCCGTGGCCTCCTCCCAGTCGGATGTGCCCTAAACACCACCCCAGGGAGGTGTCCCGGGGGCATCCTGACCAGATGCCCGAACCACCTCATCTGGGTCCTCTCGATGTGGAGGAGCAGCAGCTTTACTTTGAGCGCCTCCGGATGACGGAGCTTCTCACCCTATCTCTAACGGGAGAGTAACGCTACCCGACGGTGGAAACTCATTTTGGCCGCTTGTACCAGTGATCTTGTCTTTTTGGTCATAACCCAAAGCTCATGACCAGAGATAGGTGAGGATGGGAACATAGATCGACCAGTAAATTGAGAGCTTTGCCTTCCGGCTCAGCTACTTCTTCACCACAACGGATCAGTACAGGGACTGCATCACTGCAGATGTCACACCGATCCGCCTGTCGATCTCATGATCCACTCTTCCCTCGCTCGTGCACAAGACTCCGAGGTACTTGAACTCCTCCACTTGGGGCAAGATCTCCTCCCCAACCCGGAGATGGCACTCCACCCTTTTCCGGACGAGAACCACGGACTCGGACTCGGAGGTGCTGATTCTCATCCAAGTCGCTTCACACTCGGCTGCGAACCGATCCAGTGAGAGCTGACGATCCTGGCCAGATGAAGCCATCAGGACCACATCATCTTCAAAAAGCAGAGACCTTATCCTACAGCCACCAAATCGGATACCCTCAACGCCCTGAAAAAAAAATTATATATATATCCCTCCATCAGTCCATTTTACTCCGCTTATTCGAGGTCGGGTCACGGGGGCAGCAGCTTAAGCAGGGAAGCCCAGACTTCCCTCTCCCCAGCCACTTCGTCCAGCTCCTCCCGAGGGATCCCGAGGTGTTCCCAGGCCAACCGGGAGACATAATCTCCCCAACGTGTCCTGGGTCTTCCTCGTGGCATCCTCCTAGTCGGATGTGCCCTAAACACCACCCCAGGGAGGTGTCCGGGGGGCATCCTGACCAGATGCCCAAACCACCTCATCTGGCTCCTCTCGATGTGGAGGAGCAGCAGCTCTAAAGCTGTAGATATCGGAAATGGTTTTCCAACAGTCTTGAAGGAGTTAAATAAATATTGAAGGAGTTAAATATTGAATGTTATTATAAATGTGACTGTTACAACGTTACATATATACTTACATCATTTATATAAAACCTTAGTGGAGGTCTTTGGATGATTTTTTAAGGGCTTTATAGGGCAGAATAGAGTGGCTACCATAGGCTTCATTGTAAGCAGACTTTTGCATTTATCTACTATTAAGAATGGATACAAAAATACACCCGTCGTCATTTTTTTCATATTGATTGTGAACGAGAGGCAACATTCCAAAAAAAGGGAGTTTCCCTTTAAGATTTGGCAAAGTGACATTCAAATTAATTAAATATTCTATAATGATTTAAAACAATGGCAAATTCACAGAATAAAGTCAACAGTTAACTACAAACCCCACATGCCACAGTTATTACTGATTAGGAAAGAGGACAGGGGGTTGGGGTTGAGATTCGCTACACTGCATATATTGTTTTTAGATTGATATTTAAAAACCCTGCCAAATAGGTTGAAAACTGCAAAAGTTGAGCATTGACACTGTCATTACAATGAGTTCAAACACAATGTCAAGTCAATTAGGAATTGGGCACAAAAAGGAACAGTCGTTATTTATCAGAGCGGACTGAATTTAGGCATGTAGTCAAGTGGACAGAGTGAGGAAGAGAAGACTGAAATCTGCTTCATACAATCAGGACTTAAGCCAAAAATAGTTTTTATTGTGTGACTTGAAGTTGCTCTTGCACCGAGCACATCGTGCTCCACAGTTGGTAATTCCACAATCATTCTGTGCAGCCATCCTGTTAGGTGTAAATGGTGTGCAAAGCCCTGGCTTCTGGCTCTGCAGCATACCAAACTGATGGATCAACGTGAAAAGGGTGCAACATATGAAAGCCATTTATTTTACAGTGTGTCTGCATTAACTCTGCAACACACACACGCACACACAGACACACACTCAACATAAAGTTAGAGAGAGTGTATGTGCATCTTGGAAGTATTGCTATAGCCACTCCACCTGCGGCACCACAGAGATGGGAGGGAATGGTCAATCTATAATCATTAAGAAGGCAGGATAGGGATGGCAGAAAAAGAAAGCCTCAGTGGTGTCACCGAAATGTCGGGATAACAAGATTAAAGCATGTGTGATTCATCTTTGGCGCCGACATTTCGCTTCTTAGCCACCCACCGCAATATCTGCTGCTACTTTGTCACTCGCATTGCTCTGTTCCTTCAGTCCATTAAGTATTTTAGATGAGGCGTATCAAAGCGCAGTCATTGATCCAAACATCTCCCGGAACAAAACTTCCCAATACAGACGTGCAAACACTGAGAAATTAAAACGTAGTCGCTCAAAAGATGTAGAAAAAAACTCTTCCTTGTGGAAAAGAATTAAAACCTTTATTGATTCTGTTAATTAAGACTTCTATGAGGAAAGGAGTATTGATCCACTCTTTCGTATTTCAGGGTGCAGCTACAGGTTTTTGCTGCCAGATCTTTGAAGCGGGAATTAGTCTCCAAGTCTGCTTGTAAAACCACGTGACATGTTAATGCCACATTCAGGGTTCGTACACCTTTTCCATGGCCAAATTCAAGCACTTTTTAAGGACTTTCAAGATTAATTTTCCAGTTTTTCCAGTATCCTTCAAAAGGCGAAACCCAGTGTGAATCAATCCATAACCTTGTTGTTTGAGGTCACCAAATGCTGTCTGTAGGAAAAATATGGAACATCTGCCAAAACCTAAGCCTAACATTGAACCAGCAGTTATCATTAACTGAATGGGGCATAGAAAATGAAGCAGTGTTTCTGTAGACTATTCAATGTCATTGGTGCTTGCAAATGTGTCTCCATTTGTGTTGTTTTTCAAATTTCTTGTTCTTTTTCTTACTTACAGCACTCAATGACATCAAACAGCACAATTGATTCACACCGTATTTGTACTTGTAAACTGCATAACGTGATATAAATATACGCTCCCTCAAAATTTCAATTTCACTCATTTATTAACAAAATCGTTCCACATTAGAATCAGAATCAGAATCAGCTTTATTGTCATTACGCAAGGTAACGAGATTGAGGCCATTCCATTAATATAAGGATAATAAATTAAATGAAAATATTTTTGTTTGTTTCACAACACCTCAGTCCCCTTCCATTAAGCATATATAGCCTTATAACTGAGGCTATGATAACAAATTAACAAAAAGACTAAAGTTAACTTTTTTTTTGCTTTAACTGAGGTAGCCAGACAAATTAAGTAGACAACGAAAATAATAGAGCAAGAATTGCATACAACCATGTTGTGTAAAAACTACAAAATCATTCATATTAACTCAGCTCTCAGTTGTGAAAAAGGTTACAAATTATACATTACATGACCTTCACAGTACAAACAAGTCCAATAATGGACTAATAATTTACATCCAATGTTCATTAAAACGACAACCTCCCGGCATGATGGACCGATGCACCATTGTCCTCTTGGGGGCGAAACAGAGTCGTATTTACGGCTCTGGCATGACAACAACCTAATGTTGATCAAGCGTGTAGCTTTCATTTTTAAGGAAACTTATTTTATTTTTTTCCATTTTATAATTTGCCTATTGAGTCAGACTGCCGAGAAATATGATGAACATTTCCAAGCATTTACAAGCACTTCACCCAAAATTCAAGCAATTTTTCAAACCTTGAAAACACAACATTAAAATCCAAGAATTTTCAAGGTTTTTAAATACCCGTACGAACACTGCACATTGTACATGACGAAAGAAGTCTAACACTGTGCTGAAGTGTATACCTCTTAACACATTCATCCACCTAGAACTTCTCTTCAGTCCATGTTTCAGACTCCATTCCTTCTCAACCTCTTTTCGCTCAATGGATTTGGGGCGCACAGAGGGACTTTGAAGTTGTGCTACTTTGAGAAGAAAGAGCCACAATGGCTAATTAGTTGTCCCCACCCCAAAAGCGGTAGGAGCTACAGTCACCTCTAGCGTTCTCAGAGGAGAGACCCTGAACACATCAATGGCAAACACACACACACACTGCTGCATCGTAAAGATCCTCTCGTTCCCCAGCTTGCTGTTAGCGCTAGCGGATTGCAACAACTTAACCTGCCCTAAGACTAAATTGCAGATTAAAGACACGTACCCACTCGGTTTAATGATACACAGAAGCCTCTGATCTCACGGGGGAAAACTTGTCAGACTGAAGTTAACAGCAGTGGGACTCTGCTCTCTGTTTTCTTCACATCAGCATAATCAGTGTAACCATCAGTACTACAGTAGTACATTGAGACAGGTGAAATTTGCCTGCAATCCGTGAAGCCCGCCAACACGGATTAGGGTATCGGTTAATTGTTTTACCAAAACAAACAAAGCTCCTTTACTACCAAGAAGTATTGTTTGGTTAATGTTGTTAAGTTAGGAGTTTATTGATATGCCAGAGTCAAAAGTTGTAAAGAATCAAAATGACTAATGTGTACTAGGGGCTGGGCGATATGGACGAAAAAGTATATCTCGATATATTTTTCGGTGAAAGTATACATGTAAAGATATTCATTTGAATGACAACTGTACCGTAAACTGTCAGTGGCACTTTTATTAACCCAGTTAGTCAAGATGGGTATTAACGGCACACAAAATAAACGGTTTAATTAGTACAGAATTACATAACATAAATAAAATAGAAATATATTATTTCTATGTAAAATAAGTAACAAAATGGGCGGCATGGCGTAGTAGGTAGAGCGGCCGTGCCAGAAACCTGAGGGTTGCAGGTTCGCTCCCCGCCTCTTGATATCCAAATCGCTGCCGTTGTGTCCTTGGGCAGGACACTTCATCCTTGCCCCCGGTGCCGCTCACACTGGTGAATGAATGATGAATGAATGATAGGTGGTGGTCGGAGGGGCCGTAGGCGCAAACTGGCAGCCTTGCTTCCGTCAGTCTACCCCAGGGCTTCTGTGACTACAAATGTAGCTTACCACCACCAGGTGTGAATGAATGATGGGTTCCCACTTCTCTGTGAGCGCTTTGAGTATCTAATAATAAAAAAAGCGCGATAAATCTAATCCATTATTATTATTATTACATTGTATCAAACTCAGATAAAAAAATACATTTGCAGATACGCCCTATCTTGCCTCTGATTGGCCTGTCCCTAACCAATCGTAACTCATCATAGTAAACAACCAACCAATCATGGATGTTCGTAAACGTGCAAGCACGTCTTGGAAGGAGGAAGGGGAGGGGTTTAGTAGCCCGTGGAGGGGAGCGGGGGAGAACAAGGAACACAACAGATAAGCCACGTTTGGTCATTTTAACGTGAAATAAATTATATCGATATTACGATATTTTCTTAATTCATATCTTGTTTAAAAGTATATCGCTATATCTTGCAAACTCGATATATCGCCCAGTCCTAATGTGCACCTTACGTGAATATTTGACCGTGAATATTTATGGGAAAGTCAAATATCATATTATGTTTTTTTTAATAGTGACATCTGATGTGGACTGGATGATTGGATGGAAAACCTCCAGCGAGTGAAGATGCAGTATTATTAGGAGCACCTGGGATGTTTGGTATCTTCTTAAAATAAATCTTGACAAGCCTAAAGCTGTAACAGTATGCCATAATGAAGGTCCGATATGTACCTTGGTATGATTTTAAAATATTCATGTTCCTAATTGCCTAAAGTGCAGCATCAATACAGTGGTACCTCAATTTATGAATACATTAATTTGCGAGTGAACTGAGACACGAGCTGAATGCAATTTAAACCAATCAGAAACAACATAAGGCGGGTCTTGGCATCTCTCATTCACACACCTCAGCTGCACGTTGTTTTTGATTGGTTTAAATCAGGGGTGCTCACACTTTTTCTGCAGGCGAGCTACTTTTCAATTGATCAAGTCGTGGGGATCTACCTCATTCATATATATAATTTATATTTACTTATTTATGAAATATATGTTTTTGTTAACAAGTTAAAGGTGTTTAATGATAATGCAAGCATGTTTAACACATATAGTTAATATTGTTAATACATTAAAGGTGTTTAATGATAATACAAGTATGTTTAATACATATAGTTAATATTGTTAACAAGTTAAAGGTGTTTAAAGATAATGCAAGCATGTTTAATACATATAGTTAATATTGTTAACAAGTTAAAGGTGGTTAAAAATAATACAAGCATGTTTAACACAAATAGTTAATATTGTTAACAACTTAAAGGTGGTTAAAGATAAAACAAGCATGTTTAACACATATAGTTAATATTGTTAACAACTTAAAGGTGGTTAAAGATAATACAAGCATGTTTAACACATATAGTTAATATTGTTAACAACTTAAAGGTGGTTAAAGATAATACAAGCATGTTTAACACATATAGATTCCTTTCTTTCATGAAGACACGAATATAAGTTGGTGTATTACCTGATTGTGATGACTTGCATTGATTGGAATCAGACAGTGGTGCTGATAAGGTCCGCATTTTCGAATGGAGGAGAAAAAAAGTCCTCCTTTCTGTCCAAAACCACATGAAAGTGGTTGGTTTTTGGCATCTTATTTGTCCAGCTTCCGTACTCCTTTGTATACACTTTACAAGAAATACATTGTCGGCAAACTCCGTAGCTTGCTAGCTTGTGCACGCCAGCTTTCTGAGACTCTTATTTTGGTAGCGCAGGCAGGATGAAGCAGAGCTTTTATTGTGCAACTGTGCAGTCGGTCTTTGGAGTTTTGACGACAGGTACGGGGCCAGAGTCTGTTGAAATAAAGTGTTTCTCGCCTTCCAGTCGGTAATTTTAATGAGCTGGCAGCAGCCAGCGTCATCTCAGAAGACCCTCGGGTGCCGTGAATGTCAATCAAGTGACAAAAGTGACGTCATAGTGAAGATTTATGATCGCTCATTTTTAGGACTATTTTTTTAATGCCTGGCTGGTGATCGACTGACACACCCTCCGAGATCGACCGGTAGATCGCGATCGACGTAATGAGCACCCCTGGTTTAAATGGCTTGGTGTCATCTGTGGTTGGTTAAATGTAGGCACAGCTTAGATACACACACGCAGATTGTATTACACACACACACACACACACACACACACACACTTCTGAATGCACACGTTGTATTACACACTCACAAATATGGATGTGCTCGCTCAAATCGTACACGGCAGAAGTGTTGCAAAAGTCTCGTGTCAAAAAGACAGTCAATAGAGGGTTCCTGTTTCTTGCGGGTCATAGAGACGCGGGTGCAGATTGTATTACACACATGCACTTCTGAATGCGCGTGCACAAATTGTATTACTCACACACAAATTCCGATGCACTCGCTCAAATTTTACACAGCAGAAGAGTCGCAAAAGTCACGCGCAAGTAGACAACCTGTTGAGGGTTCTTTCTGATTAGGGACAGCCGGACAACTTAAAACACACTCGGATTGATATACAGACACACAAATTATTACACACGCACAAGAATTGGATTACATGCGCACAGATTGAGAAACAGGTTTGCAAATAATTTTGCTACAATAATACTTCCATACAGCTCCTTCTTCTCCGCCAAGCTTGCGGCCAATTTCACATAGAGGCAGGTGCAATGACGTCATCGACGATATGACGGGGAGCACAAATCTCTACCGTGGCGAAATTTATACAGTTCATACCATCATACCGTGTTGTCCCGATACCAATATTTTGGTACTGGTACCAAAATGTCTTTCGATACTTTTTGGTACCTTTATAAATAAAGGGGACCATAAATAATTGCATTATTGGCTTTATTTTAACAAAAAATCTTAGGGTACATTAAACATATTTTTATTATTGCAAGTTTGTCCTTAAATGAAATAGTGAACATACAAGACAACTTGTCTTTTAGTAGTAAGTAAACAAACAAAGGCTCCTAATTTAGCTGCTGACATATGCAGTAACATATTGTGTCATTTTTCATTCTATTATTTTGTCAACATTATTAAGGTGTTTGAAAATGAATTATTAATCTACTTGTTCATTTACTGTTAATATCTGCTTACTTTCTCTTTTAACATGTTCTATCTACACTTCTGTTAAAATGTTATAATCACTTATTCTTCTGTTGTGGGATACTTTACATTAGTTTTGGATGATACCACAAATTTGGGTATCAATCCGATACCAAGTTGTTACAGGATCATATATTGGTCCTCAAGTGTCCAGGGACATATTTCCTGAGTTTATAAAAATAATATACATTTAAAAACACGAAAGAAAATGTTGTGATGCCAAAAAATATCGACGTAATCATACTAGTATCGACTAGATACGCTAATGTACTTGGTATCATTACAGTAAATGTCAGGTGTAGATCCACCCAAGGCGTTTGTTTACATTTTGACGCCGGTGGGCTACGGTGTGTAGTGAAGCATGTTTAGCTATTCCTTGTCCTGCAGGGATGATACTTGTAAGAAACATACTTTATTTGTCGCCATGGAGACCAGGATTAGTGATTTAGAAGTAGCTAAAACACTGCCGACTGGGGTTGGACTTTAGCCGCTAGCTAGCTAGCCATGTCTTAAAGCACCTCTTCCTGAGGGCGTTTCAGTGTTATAACTTCACCTTTATCGTTAGTTTTTAAGCCGTCCGTTCTCTCTTTTCTGTCTACACACTGTGTTTGCTTGTAAGTACTCCGTGATTGTGCACTGCCGAACATGCTTGTCTGCTGGTAAACCAGCAATGTCTACCGTGTATACCATGCAGCCCTAACTCGTACTTACAAGGACTTGAAACATTTTTTCCCCCAATATGGCTAAAAGACAACATGCATCTTTGTCAGGCAAATGCACAGTCCCAGGCAGGGACAGAGGTAGGGCTGGATGATATATCGATATACTCGATATATCACGGGTTTGTCTCTGTGCGATATAGAAAATGACTATATCGAGTATACGTCCTCACACAGTTGCTTTTAGCTGCGGGCATTACACTGCATGCTTTTCCCACTCTTTCTTGTCTCTCCTTCTCACAGAGACATAAAACAAGCGCACCTTCTTACATACGTCACATACGTATACGCCCTCGCCCAGAGAGGTAGAGGCATGGGTAACGTTAGCTGTGGTGTGAGTGGTAATACGAGAGAAAGAAGGTGCGAATCTCGTAACAAATGAAGAAAGAATTAATTCCAAAGAAAAACAGCAGGGGGTCCATCGTCTGGTGGTGGTTTGGCTTCAAGCGGGAATATGTCGAACAGACAACCGTAATTTGTCAAGTGTGGGCCAAAAGTGTTGCTACAAAAAGTAGCATTACTGCTAATATGTAGCATCATCTGAAAAGTCACCTGCTAGAGAATGAAGAGTGCTTACTCTGCATGTCAACATCTCCGTTCGATGCCACACCAACACAATGCCAAGGCAACCATTGCCACATCAACACCGTATTAAAAAAATAGTCAACAACAGAAGGAGATAACGTCCGCAGGAACCTACCACACAGCGAAAGACATACACTATTTGATTTCCTATTATGCAGCTCATTTTTATTTGACAGTTATTGAAATATCTTGTGTGACATCATGCACAGAACTGCACTTTGTTTTAAACTATTATAGTGGCGTTCTGTACAAAAAGTGCACATTAATTTAGTGTTGTTTTGATATGTCATCATAGTGACATCATGCACAAAAGTGCACTAATAGCTTGTTTTAAAATGTCTCTGACAATTTTGCACTTTCTGTTTTGGAAATTACTTGAATGTTTGTGCCACTGCTTAATAACTTTTTTAATAAATACAGTTTTGGTAAATTGACTTAGTTGTGATTTCCCTTTCTGCATGAAAGTTTAAAATGAGCATATATTAATGCGGTATGAACAAGAATGTTTTAATGTAGACACATAGAATCATCATACTGCTGTGATTATATGCTTCAAGTGTTCATTCAAGGCTGAGGCCAAATATGGAGATATATATCGTGTATCGTGACATGGCCTAAAAATATCGAGATATTAAAAAAAGGCCATATCGCCCAGCTCTAGACAGAGGCATTTAAAACATTCTCCTCATGTGCTCAGACTTTGGACTCCAAGGTCAGCTCGCTGAAGGGCACAGACCGAAGATGATGGAGAATATGTAAATATAAATAGGCGTGCAACTTTAGCGACATTACACAGACGCGCACGCACACATAATCGAGGAGCCATTCTCTTCTCTAATGGCACCACAGGGGACACAAAATATTTGCATAGTCAAAAAAAAAAATCTTTAAGTTTGACCCTCACCGGCTGCCAGACACACACGCCAGTAAGTGACACATTCGTGTGCAGCATTGAGAGACTATAGAAAATAGTTCTTAAATTTCATGGGTGGAAAAAAAATATATATTTCTAATGTGCAGTACCACCAACACACTATGCATGAAATATCCATACGTTTACACTTTCCCCCGAATGTTCTATTCCTGCATTACCCTTGTGTCCCCTAGGAGAGCAGAGCCCCCACTCTGAGAAGCTTTGTGAAAATGTTATTGTCCAGAGAGACACTTAAAGGCCAGCGGAGGAGAGGAGAGTGACAAAGGCTGGATTCAGTAATTGGTTCAGAAGTGCAGCTTCAGCAGAACTCTTCCACCCTTTTTCCCTGCTACGTCCCTATGTGCTGTCACACAGTGTTTCAAGCTGCAACTGATAACAGCAGAAGATCCATATCTATGTAGACAAATGTATTCAGACACGTGGACATACCTAGTTCTCACTATTGCAGCTATCAGCTCCCTTTCTGGGAAGACTTTTACCTCTGTGAGAATGTTAGTATCCATTCAACCAGAACATTTGGGATTTCATTGATCACTGATGTTGGAAAGGAGGGGCTGATGGCTCACCATCTACAGCAATGGTTCTTAAAGAGGAACATTATCACAATTTCAGAATGGTTAAAACCATTAAAAATCAGTTCCCAGTGGCTTATTATATTTTTCAAAGTTTTTTTCAAAATGTTACCCATCACGCAATATCCCTAAAAAAAGCTTCAAAGTGCCTGATTTTAACCATCTGTCAATGTTCCTGTGACGTCACATAGTGAAGCCAACACAAACAAACATGGCGGAAAGAACAGCAAGCTATAGCGACATTAGCTCGGATTCAGACTTGGATTTCAACGGCTTAAGCGATTCAACAGATTACGAATGTATTGAAACGGATGGTTGTAGTGTGGAGGCAGGTAGCGAAAACGAAATTGAAGAAGAAACTGAAGCTATTGAGCCATATCGGTTTGAACCGTATGCAAGCGAAACCGACGAAAACGACACGACAGCCAGCGACACGGGAGAAAGCGAGGACGAATTCGGCGATCGCCTTCTAACCAACAATTGGTATGTGTTTGTTTGGCATTAATGGAAACTAACAAATATGAACTAGGTTTACAGCATATGAAATACATTTGGCAACAACATGCACTTTGAGAGTGCAGACAGCCCAATTTTCATCAATTAATATATTCTGTAGACATACCCTCATCCGCGCTCTTTTCCTGAAAGCTGATCTGTCCAGTTTTGGAGTTGATGTCAGCAGGCCAGGGAAGCTAGGGTCGATAGGGGGTTTAGCTCGCTCGTCTGCGGGAACAAACTGCCGCCATTGCTTGCCGTGCTACCGAGGTCCTTTGTCCCTGAATTGCTCACACACTCCGGCAGATTCAATGGGGGTCTGGCGGCAGATTTCTTTGACTTTATCGTTGGAAATGCATCTGCTTTGAGTGTCGCAGGATATCCACACATTCTTGCCATCTCTGTCGTAGCATAGCTTTCGTCGGTAAAGTGTGCGGGACAAACGTCCAATTTCTTGCCACTTTCGCATCTTTGGGCCACTGGTGCAACTTGAATCCGTCCCTGTTCGTGTTGTTACACCCTCCGACAACACACCGACGAGGCATGATGTCTCCAAGGTACGGAAAACAGTCGAAAATAACGGAAAATAACAGAGCTGATTTGACTCTGTGTTTGTCATGTGTTTGAGAAAATGGCGGATTGCTTCCCGATGTGACGCCACGTTGTGACGTCATCGCTCCGAGAGCGAATATTAGAAAGGCGTTTAATTCGCCAAAATTCACCCATTTAGAGTTCGGAAATCGGTTAAAAAAATACATGGTCTTCTTTCTGCAACATCAAGGTATATATTGACGCTTACATAGGTCTGGTGATAATGTTCCCCTTTAACCTTGTTGGAGGTACCGAACCCCACCAGTTTCATATGCGCATTCACCGAACCCTTCTTTAGTGAAAAATAAAATGTTGTTTTTTTTCAAATTCAAGACAAAGTTATATGTTTTTGGTAACACTTTAGTATGGGGAACATATTCTAAGTAACAAAGACTTAATTTAGAGTTATTTGGTTAGGGTTAGGGCCAGGGTTAGAGGATTAGGGTTATAATAAGGCCATGCCGAATAAGGCATTAATTAATACTTAATAATGATTAGTTAAGAGCCAATATGTTGCTAATTTGCATGTTAATAAGCAACTAATTAATGGTGAATATGTTCCCCATACTAAAGTGTTACCATGTTTTTTTTACTGGTGCACAAAATGAACCGTGCATGAACATCACCTTGTTCAAAGAACAAAACCAACACAGTGCATAAACTCACAACAAATTACACACCTGCAAATCAGTCTGACTTCTGCTGTTGTCATATCCATAATACGCCGATAGGGAGAAGTTTTTATTTACACGATGAGTCGTGTGTGTTTTGACCTCCGCCGAACCCCTGAGCCCGACTCACCGAACCCCTAGGGTTCGATCGAACCCAGGTTAAGAACCACTGATCTATAGTATGTTCTAATGGTTGTTCAGATGGCATTAAAAGGGCCCTTTTAATGCTGACAAGATTGACACCTATTTTATAGTTATATGCCTAAAAATTATATCTACCAAAAAACAGTAGTGATTTTAGGCTTGTTTTCTAATGAGTTTTAGCACATTTTGGAACGCCCACTTTTAGCATTAAAATGTGGGCGGGCCTGCATCAGCTGGATGACGTCACCTACAGAAGACTTGAGGCAATTTCATATTGCGTAGTATGCGTTTTGGTGGCATCTTGAAGTTTTTTAGGTGGAATGAAGCTTTAGTTGTTCAACAGTCCGGAGTCTCCGTTGTGGTATTTTAGGCTTCATATTGCGCCACACATTTTCAATGGGGGACAGGTCTGGACTACAACCAGGCCAGTCTTGTACCTGCACTCTTTTACTAGGAAGCCACACTGTTTTAACACGTGGCTTGGCATTGTCTTGCTGTAATAAGCAGGGGCATCCATGATAACGTTGCTTGGATGGCAACATATGTTGCTCCAAAACCTGTATGTACCTTTCAGCATTAATGGCGCCTTCACAGATGTGTAAGTTACCCATGCCTTGGGCACTATAATACACTCCCATACCATCACAGATGCTGGCTTTTGAACTTAGCGCCTATAACTATCCGGATGGTTCTTTTCCTCTTTAGTCCGGAGGACACGACATCCACAGTTTCCAAAAACAATTTGAAATGTGGACTCGTCAGACCACAGAACATTTTCCCACTTTGTATCAGTCCATCTTAGATAAGCTCGGGCCCAGCGTTTCTGTGTGTTGTTGATAAATGGCTTTGGCTTTGCATAGTAGAGTTTTAACTTGCACTTACAAATGTAGCGACAAACTGTAGTTACTGACAGTAGTTTTCTGAAGTGTTCCTGAGCCCATGTGGTGATATCCTATACACACTGATGTCGCATTATGATGCAGTACTAAGGGATCGAAGGTCCGTAATATCATCGCTTACGTGCAGTGATTTCTCCGGATTCTCTGAACCTTTTGATGATATTACGGACCGTACATGGTGAAATCCCGGAATTCCTTGCAATAGCTCGTTGAGAAATGTTGTTCACGCATTTGTTCACAAAGTGGTGACCCTCGCCCCATCCTTGTTTTTGAATGACTGAGTATGTCATGGAAGCTGCTTTTATACCCAATCATGGCACCCACCTGTTCCCAATTAGCCTGTTCACTTGTGGGATGTTCCAAATAAGTGTTTGATGAGCATTCCTCAACTTTCTCAGTCTTTTTTGCCACTTGTGCCAGCTTTTTTGAAACATGCTGCAGGCATCAAATTCCAAATGAGCTAATATTTGCAAACAATTTAGTTTTCCAGTTTGAACGTTAAATATCTTGTCTTTGCAGTCTATTCAATTATATTTAAGTTGAAAAGGATTTGCAAATTATTGTATTTTGATTTTATTTACGATTTCCACAACGTGCCAACTTCACTGGTTTTAGGGTTTGTATAATAAAATTCTTACTTACCTGTAGCGCCAGTGGCAAGTCAGCGTTTCATCTACTGCTCATTTCAACAGATCAACTACCGGTCAACTTCTTTTGTTTACACGTGATCGAACTGCGCATGCAAGTGACTTCGCCACAACCTTTGCGCGTTTCTACTGGAGTCTGATAAAGATCACATTTTACTTGGTGAATAAACAGTCAACTGGAAAATATCAGATTTAAAGGCCTACTGAAATGCGATTTTCTTATTTAAACGGGGATAGCAGGTCCATTCTATGTGTCATACTTGGATCATTTCGCGATATTGCCATATTTTTGCTGAAAGGATTTAGTAGAGAACATCGACGATAAAGTTCGCAACTTTTGGTCGCTGATCAAAAAGCCTTGCCTGTACCGGAAGTAGCAGACGAGTAGCGTGACGTCACAGGTTGTGGAGCTCCTCACATCCGCACATTGTTTACAATCATGGCCACCAGCAGCGAGAGCGATTCGAACTGAGAAAGCGACAATTTCCCCATTAATTTGAGCGAGGATGAAAGATTCGTGGATGAGGAAAGTGAGAGTGAAGGACTAGAGGGCAGTGGGAGCGATTCAGATAGGGAAGATGCTGTGAGAGGCGGGTGGGACCTGATATTCAGCTGGGAATGACTAAAACAGTAACGAAACACAAGACATATATATACTCTATTAGCCACAACACAACCAGGCTTATATTTAATATGCCACAAATTAATACCGCATAACAAACACCTCCCCCCTCCCGTCCATATAACCCGCCAATACAACTCAAACACCTGCACAACACACTCAATCCCACAGCCCAAAGTACCGTTCACCTCCCCAAAGTTCATACAACACATATATTTCCCCAAAGTCCCCAAAGTTACGTACGTGACATGCACATAGCGGCACGCACGTCCGGGCAAGCGATCAAATGTTTGGAAGCCGCAGCTGCATGCGTACTCACGGTACCGTGTCTGCGTATCCAACTCAAAGTCCTCCTGGTAAGAGTCTCTGTTGTCCCAATTCTCCACAGGCCAATGGTAAAGCTTGACTGTCATCTTCCGGGAATGTAAACAATGAAACACCGGCTGTGTTTGTGTTGTTGCTGCAGCCGGCCCCAATACACCGCTTCCCATCTACAGCTTTCTTCTTTGCTGTCTCCATTGTTCATTGAACAAATTGCAAAAGATTCACCAACACAGATGTCCAGAATACTGTGGAATTTTGCGATGAAAACAGACGACTTAATAGCTGGCCACTATGCTGTCCCAAAATGTCCTCCACAATCCGTGACGTCACGCGCTGACGTCATCATACGAGACGTTTTCAGCAGGATATTTCGCGCAAAATTTAAAATTGCACTTTAGTAAGCTAACCGGCCGTATTGGCATGTGTTGCAATGTTAAGATTTCATCATTGATATATAAACTATCAGACTGCGTGGTCGGTAGTAGTGGGTTTCAGTAGGCCTTTAAAAAAGAAGCAGATTTGGGCCAATTTGGCCTGCAGTGTAAACGTAGTCAATATGTCTGCGTGCACTGTCATAGTCATGGTGGACGATAAAAGAGACCTTTCCCATAAATGCTCCCACAAAATTGGAATCAAGTAATTGTCAAACAAAAAAGGACCATTCAGTCTGTGAATTATAGGAGATGAGTCTTTTGAGAGTGAAAATGGTGAGGGAAGTGATGACATGTTGACAAAGCCAAAAGATGATTAATACAGACTCCTTATCAAACACAACTATCACAACAGCAATGACCTTTCATTGTGAGGTCAAGGATATTCCACAGTCAAGATGCAAATAACGGTATTTATTTTATTTTTGCAGAATCCGTAGTGTAGGTTAGTCTGGTTTCAATGTCAGAAGCAAACAAAATACAGAGTGGCGTCAGCGTGAGTCCTGTTAAAGACAATCTTCAGGTTGTCCTCTATCACTATGTTTTGTTTTTTTACCAATCTCATTCCAAGTATTCCATCCAAACAATGGGCCGTTTTACAGAATGACAATTTCGCAGCTTGACAATTTAGAGCGGAAACTGAATAGAACTGCCCGGCAGGAGATATGACGAGATAAACAGACGTGTTTCTTTGGTGTGCTACATGGTGAAGCTGTGACAACAAACTGAGAGCCAAAGAACCATCTTTGCAAAAAAGTACTAAACTGAATTACCACTTTCACAGTTTCAAGCTATTATTATGATATAACTCATTTATATGCGGTGCCTTCGCAGATTAGTCATCCATTCAACTAGTCTAATTGACAAAGTTGTTTCATCGGTATAACTTTGTTGGACTCCTGTGGAAAGTTTCCCAGTGAGGTATCTCAATCAAACAGCGTTCAACACCATTATAGTATCATCTGCCTAATGACAAATACACCATCTAAACTTGCTTTCTCATCAACACCAAACAAATGTCTCTTATGAGTCAGACCCCAACGTGTTTTTATTCACTCGCAGTTTGTAATATTCTAATAAAAAAGGAGCAGAAAGAACATTAAGGTATTTGTCACAAAATACAATCCAATACTTATTGACTGTAAATGACTCATGATCCCTGGATTATCGTCATACTTGCCAACCTAGAGACCTCCGATTTCGGGAGGTGGGGGGGGGGGGGGGGGGGGGGGCGTGGTTAAGATGGGAGGAGTATATTTACAGCTAGAATTCACCAAGTCAAGTATTTCATATATATATATATATATATATATATATATATATATATAAGAAATACTTGACTTTCAGTGAATTCTAGCTATATATATATATATATATATATATATACATATATATATATATATATATATATATATATTTATTTTATTATATATATACATATATATAAGAGAAATACTTGAATTTCAGTGTTCATTTATTTACACATATACACACACAACACTCATCTACTCATTGTTGAGTTAAGGGTTGAATTGTCCATCCTTGTTCTATTCTCTGTCACTATTTTTCTAACCATGCTGAACACCCTCTCTGATGATGCATTCTGCTTCGTCTCCTTGTTGTGTGCACAGTTGTGCACTGCACTCTTTAAAAGCCGTAGATGTTATTGTCACATATGCATGTACAGTAGATGGCAGTATTGTGCTGTTTAAGAGTGTCACAACATTGCTGTTTACGGCAGACGAACTGCTTTACGGTAGACGAAAACGTGACTGCTGTTGTTGTGTGTTGTTGCCGCGCTGGGAGGACGTTAATGAAACTGCCTAACAATAAACCCACATAAGAAACCAAGAACTCGCCCTCGATTATTCTACAGTTATAACGTGATTGGGCAGGCACGCTGTTTATATTGTGGGAAAGCGGACGTGAAAACAGGCTGTCGACACGTCACTCAGGTCCGCCTGAATTTCGGGAGATTTTCGGGAGAAAATTTGTCCCGGGAGGTTTTCGGGAGAGGCGCTGCATTTCGGGAGTTTCCCGGAAAATCCGGGAGGGTTGGCAAGTATGATTATCGTCATAGCTTAACTGTGTTTTTCCATAAGAATACAAGAATAGCACAGAGTCTTTTTGGGAGGTTCAGTCTGAGGTGTGGGTTGTCAAAGGAGAGCGCATTTGCCACAAGTTTTCAAACAACGTTTTAGCCCAGAGCTCCGAGGACTCGCCTGTCGTGCTTGCTCACAAACAGCAGGTTTGCAAGTCGTCTAAGTATTGAGAAGGACATGATTGCATAACCATCAGGGAGACATGACGGAGGCGTCTGATCATCCCAAATTTATTCTCCGGAGTGACAAGCGACACGCAGCCAGTCATAAAGAACTATCCTCAAAAGAGAGAACAAGGCGTCCTGCAATAGAGGACTAAGCCTTCTGATCTCCACATCAGCCCCTAAGTCTGGGAGTTGACACAAAGATAGAGAAGCTACATGGAACCTTAACTATCTGTGTTATAAGCCATGACAAGTCTTCCAGGATGTGTCAACTATCAAGAAAACAAAGTACAAAAATATAAAATAAAAGACAGGCTGACAGCCTGCAGAACTATTTATCCATGTAGTTTCCATACCACTTTTCTTGTTCAGGGTCAGAGTGCTGGAGTCTATCCTATGACTTTTGCTTAGACCAGGGGTCCCCAAACCTTTTGAATAGGGGGCCGCATTGGGTTAAAAAAAAATTTGGCCGGGGTCTGGGCTGTGTATTATATATATATATATATATATATATATATATATATATATATATATATATATATATATATATATATATATATATATATATATGATATTAAAAACATTTTTTAACTTGGGACTTTCCGCGGGTCGGATTTTGGACGCTGGCGGCCGTGTGCCGTAGATTGGGGACCCCTCGCTTAGACTGTCACAACCGCAGGGCATTTGTGTATCGATCCCAAGTAATGTATTATTCTTTTCTTAAACATTTGTTTATTGGAATTTTTTGACACACAGATATCAGAAATATAATGTATATATATATATATATATATATATATATATATATATATATATATATATATATATATATATATATATATACTACAATACAAACAAACGCCATTGGTGGATCTACACCGAACATCCACTGTGATGATACAAAGTACAAGAGTGTATCTAGTCGATACTACTATGATTACATTGATATTTTTTAGCATCGCAAAATCTTCTTTCGTTTTTAAAAATGTATATTATGTTTATAAACTCAGGAAGTATGTCACTGGACACATGAGGACTTTGGATATGACCAATGTATGATCCTGTAACTACTTGGTATCGGATTGATACCCAAATTTGTGGTATCGTCCAAAACTAATGTAAGGTATCAAAACAACAGAAGAATAAGTGATTATTACATTTTAACAGAAGTGTAGATAGAACATGTTAAAAGAGAAAGTAAGCAGATATTAACAGTAAATGAACAAGTAGATTAATAATTCATTTTCAACCACTTGTCCTTAATAATTTTGACAAAATAATAGAATGATAAATGACACAATACACAACTGCATACGTCAGCAGACTAATTAGGAGTCTTTGTTTGTTTACTTACTACTAAAAGACAAGTGGTCTAGTATGTTCACTATTTTATTTAAGGACTAAATTGCAATAAGAAACATACAGTACCGTATTTTTCGGACTATAAGTCACAGTTTTTTTTCATAGTTTGGCCGGGCTCCAGTGCGACTTATATATGTTTTTTCCCTTCTTTATTATGCATTTTCGGCAGGTGCGACTTATACTCCGGTGCGACTTATACTCCGAAAAATACGGTATATGTTTAATGTATTCTAAGTTGTTTTATTCAAATAAAGCCAATAAGGAAATTTTTTGAGGTCCCCTATATTTAGAAAAGTACCGTACATTTTGGTACAGGTACCGGTACACAGCGAAGGATGCATGTCCATGTTCAACAAGAGGATAGAGAAAAAGAAGGAACTTATTGACATCAAAGCCGGAATCGCAAAAAGTTCTTCGGGTAAATCCTACTGTCCTACCAAAGCTAAGATAATAATATAATCGTAGAGGCTTACCTTCATGAGTACTGACTCGCTGAGTTTCTCACGGTTGACAATCTTTATGGCAACTTTCTGGCATGTTACACAATGAACTCCGAGCTTGACCAATCCTACAAAACAAACAAAACATGTCATTAAGTATAACAGTCTCCAAAGGCGGCATATCTGTGTTGACATAAATAAATGAAAATGGCTGATTAAAATAAAGTAATAAAAGCTTGGTATGCAGAGATTAATGTGACATAATACCACGTGTGAAGAAATTGTTTATTGGCCACGCTGATGTAAAACGGCTTGTGATCTTCAAGTCCATAATGCTAACATTGACTTCATAAGTGTGGTGACACTTCCTTAAATTGCTCTCTGGGGTTTATTTGAATCATAAAGGCAGCAAGAGAGTGGGTAGTTTATATTATTAATGGCTATCATGTGCTAAAGAGCTGCAATGCAGTCGTGCTGTGTTAGCAAAAACACTATCCAAGGTAGCGCCAACACACAGGTTAAACAACTATTTGTGAATGACTTGGAATGAAAGAACCAGGAGTGATGGTGGCACTTTAAAGCTGAAGTCGAGACACCAACCCTTACACTTGAAAATACTTGAGTGTTTCTCAACCCGCAGGTGTTCCAATGATTTTTCCACACTGGCTTTAGAATCCACACACCATTGCAAAACTGAATTAAATTGTTTCAGTCGCTACACAAAGAAAACTCCAGTCCGTCCACTAAGCCTTTATAAATGGGCTCACACAGCCAAAATAACACCATCCGCAAACAAAGTGGACAACAGGTATGGCCAATACCTGCATGGGTGTGCAGTTACAGTGGAACTAAGTGATGTGTGAGCATGACTTTTTGCTTGTTTGACACAGGAAAACCAAGACAAAAGTGACTCAATCCATTTTCTGATCAAGGTAGGATTATTTCACATACAGTCACACTCAAAAATTATTCAACCCCCGTGGTGAACTATGTATATTTGCAATAGTTTTAAAATCACATATAATATTAAAAAACGGTTATTTTTTATTTAATAACTTGCCATCTGCCTATTTATACATTTTGAAAATCAATGTAATATAGTGAAGTGCAACTGGAGACACACATATACAAAGCAGAGCTGCTAATATTAGCTGTTTACATATCCGGAGGTTCTTCCAGCCGTGCTTTCTTACAGATTCTGCTTGACGAGGATATTGTGCAAATATGATTGTACGGTTACCCGTATTAGTAGAGAACCGTGATACTATTGAATTATATTCAGTACTACACCGCCTCTAAAAAGTACCGGCGTCAAAATGTAAACAAACACCATTGGTGGACCTACACATCCCCTGTAATGATACCAAGTACAGGAGCGTATCTAGACCAGTGTTTTTCAACCTTTTTTGAGCCAAGGCACATTTTTTGCGTCGAAAAAATCCGGAGGCACACCACCAGCAGAAATCATAAACTCAGTTGACAGTAAAAAGTCATTGTCGCAATTGTTGGATATGAATTTAAACCATAACCAACCATGCATCACTATAGCTCTTGTCTCAAAGTAGGTGTACTGTCACCACCTGTCACATCACCCCCTGACTTATTTGGAGTTTTTTGCTGTTTTCCTGTGTGTAGTGTTTTACTTCTTGTCTTGCGCTCCTATTTTGGTGGCTTTTTCTCTTTTTTTGGTATTTTCCTGTAGCAGTTTCATGTCTTATATTTCCCGCATCCACTTTGTTTTAGCAATCAAGAATATTTCAGTTGTTTTCATCCTTCTTTGTGGGGACATTGTTGATAGTCATGTCATGTTCGGATGTACATTGTGGACGCCGTCTTTGCTCCACAGTAAGTCTTTGCTGTCGTCCAGAATTCTGTTTTTGTTTACTTTGTAGCCAGTTCAGTTTTACTTTCGTTCTGCATATCCTTCCCTAAGCTTCAATGCCTTTTCTTAGCGGCACACACCTTTTGTTTATTTTTGGTTTAAGCATAAGACACCTTTTTACCTGCCTTTACAAAATAATTAGCTACCAGCTGCCACCTACTGATATGGAAGAGTATTACACGGTTACTCTGCCGAGCTCTAGACAGCACCGACACTCAACAACAACACATCATTTACGGACTATAATTACTGGTTTGAAAAAAATGTTTTTAACCCTAATATGTGAAATTAGATAATCTCCCACGGCACATCAAACTGTATCACACGGCACACTAGTGTGCCACGGCACAGTGGTTGAAAAACACTGATCTAGACAATACTACTATGGTTACATCAATATTTTTTGGCATCACAACATCTTCTTTTGTTTAAAAAAAAAAAAATTTATGTTTATAAACTCAGAAAATATGTCCCTGGACATATGAGGACTTTGAATATGACCAATGTATGATCCTGTAACGACTTGGTATCGGATTGATACCCAAATTTGTGTTATCATCCAAAACTAATGTAAAGCATCCAAACAACAGAAGAATAACTGATTATTTAATTTTAACAGAAGTGTAGGTAGAACATGTTAAAAGAGAAAGTAAGCAGATATTAACAGTAAACGAACAAGTAGATTAATAATTCATTTTCTACCACTTGTCCTTAATAATTTTGACGAATTAATAGAAATGGAAAATGACAATATGTTACTGCAAATGACAGCAGACTAATTAAGAGTCTTCTTTTGTTTACTTACTAAAAAAAGACAAGTTGTCTTGTATGTTCACTATTTTATTTAAGGACAAACTTGCAATAAAAAACATATGTTTAATGTACCCTAAGATTTTTTGTTAAAATAAAGCCAATACTTCAATTTTTTGTGGTCCCATTTATTTAGAAAAGTACAGAAAAGTACCGAAAAGTATCAAAATACATTTTGGTACCGGTACAAAAATATTGGCATCAGGACAACACTATGTGCAAATAATGTCTCCTAAGTAGACGCACAGGGTCTGACGCTAATTTTAGTGTTGACCTTAACGCGCCAATAGCAGCCCTAAGATACAACAAAAAAAAAGCTTTTCCTTATTGTGCACCAATCAAACGTAACAGCCTGGCAGATGCATTCACAAACATCGGAATTATGAGCATCGACATTACAACACACAGCAAGTCGTGTTTTTTATTGCTGCTGGCTCTGCACCAATCATGACAATTTGTTGTGGATTTTGTTTCATATTTCTGAATTTGTTACTAATTTTTTGAGGGTTATTAAAGTATGTAAATTACTAGTATGTTAAACTTGATGTCACTAAATTTAGTAAAAATGAAAAAGCATTGTTTTTTTTCAAACAACTATTTGTATGTGTTCTATTTTTCACCTACCAGTTTGGGCACCATTTCAAAAGTACCTATTTCAAGGATTCATAGAACTTGGTACTAGTACCGTTTAAAATGTAAGCGATACCCGTCTGTATAGTCCCGACTGACAAGGGAGAAAGGCAAGGGTGAGGAAGAGTTGGTGTTTGTGGGTTTTGGCGCAACCTGTACGTTTCAATAAAAAGACTACAACACTGTTGATTGTACACAG
Organism: Nerophis lumbriciformis; assembly: GCF_033978685.3. Taxonomy (NCBI): domain Eukaryota; kingdom Metazoa; phylum Chordata; class Actinopteri; order Syngnathiformes; family Syngnathidae; genus Nerophis; species Nerophis lumbriciformis. Next base: position 23,296,528 of record NC_084557.2, read on the forward strand.
CCTCGTCATTCTGTCAACGTCTGGTCAGAAAGTACAGTATTTCGTAGCCACAGAAAAACATTGCAATCTGGGCAATTTTTAACATCATTTGGGATGTCTGTTGTCAAGGGCAATTTCCTGGAGTCTCTGACAGAATCAGGAAGATTTAACTGATGTGGCCAAGTAATACTTCTACAGTGGAACCTCAGTCACACACAACACAGAGTTGGCAGACACACAGAGTATCGTATGCTTCGATGTGCAAGCACTATAATGATGATGTCTTGCAAGATGGCGGATTGCTTTTCTGTGACTTCAAGGGCACATTTCTTTAAAATGTTTTGGTCAAATTCAGAACGGTGTGATCCAAGAACTGTCCGACTGTATTTTTGGATTTGTAGATAACAGGAAGATGATTTCAAAATTATTGTTTTCAATTGATATTACTGCTACGTATGAAGCAGAAAACCCAGGGAGTGAATTAAGAAAGAGGTTAAATTCAGGGAATCATTGACAAGGTAGAAAGAAAAGTCTAAGCAATCCAGTCTAAGCAGAAAATATAAATGCAAACATTATTGTCGAACAGTGGGGGAAATTATTAGATTGGATTGGATAGACATTATTCATCCCGGAGTGAGGAAAGTATGTGGTTGCGGTGCAGATTCAAACAATTTACAAAAATAACCCCACATGAAAACAAGACTGAAGCATCAAAAAGCACAAATGATATAAAATACATTAAAAAAGGAGCACAGAGCTGATGCAAACATATACAATATATACGTATATACTGTATATATATATATACAGTTCAAGCCAAAATTTTGGACATACATTCTCCTCATTCAATGCATTTTCTTTATTTTCATGACTATTTACATTGTAGATTGTCACTGAAGGCATCACAACTATGAATGAACACATGTGGAGTTATGTTCTTAACAATAAAAAATAAAATAACTGAAAACATATTTTATATTCTAGTTTCTTCAAAATAGCCACCCTTTGTTCTGATTACTGGTTTGCACACTCTTGGCATTCTCTAGATGAGCTTCAAGCACACCTGTGAAGTGAAAACCATTGCAGGTGACTATCTCTTGAAACTCATCGAGAGAATGCCAAGAGTGTGCAAAATAGTAATCAGAGCAAAGGGTAACTATTTTGAAGAAACCAGAATATAAAACATGTTTTTGGTTGTTTCACCTTTTTTTGTTAAGTACATAACTCCACATGTGTTCATTCATAGTTTTGATGCCTTCAGTGACAATCTACAATGTAAATAGTCATGAAAATAAAGAAAACGAATTGATGGAGAAGGTGTGTATATTGCGTGTGTGTATATATATATATATATATATATATATATACATAGTCAAGAAAATAAAGAAAACAAATTGATGGAGAAGGTGTGTATTATATATATATATATATATATATATATATATATATATATATATATATATATATATATATATATATATATATAGTATATATATATATATATATATATATATATATATATATATATATATATATATATATATATATATATATATATATATATGTATATCCATTCTCCCTTTTCAGTCTACACACTGTGTATGCTTGCAAGTATTCTGTGCGTGTGCGTTGCCTAACATACGCCTCTGCTCGTAAAACCAACAATGCCGCGGCGTGAAAATGGCACTCCGTCATGTACGTAAAAAAAAAAAAGTACCGGTATTTTCCAGAGGCAGAATAGTATCGTTTTTAACGAATCAGTACCGCTGTACTTTATTATACCGTACAGTCTACATATACTGTATATATATATATATATATATATATATATATATATATATATATATATTTATATATATACAGTCGTGCTCATAAGTTTACATACCCTGTGAGAATTTATGATTTCTTGGCCATTCTTCAGAGAATATTAATGATAACACAAAAACCTTTCTTCCACTCATGCTAAATGATTGTGTGAAGCTATTTATTGGCAAACAACTGTGTTTACTCTTTTTAAATCAAAATGACAAAAGAAAGTACCCAAATGACCCTGATCAAAAGTTTACATACCCCAGTGACTTTGATCTGATAACATGCACAAAAGTTGACACAAACTGGTTTGAATGGCTAATCAAGGTTCCAATCCTCACCTGTGACATGTTTGTTTGTAATTAATGTGTGTGTATAAAAGGTCAGTGAGTTTCTGGACAGACCATTGCATCTTTCATCCAGTGCTGCACAGATATTTCTGGATTCTGAGTCATGGGGAAGGCAAAATAATTGTCAAAGGATCTGTGAGAAAAGGTAATTGAACTGCATAAAACAGGAAAGGGTATACAAAGTTATCCAAGGAATTTAGAATGCCAATCAGCAGTGTTTAAACGCTATGGAAAAAGTGGAAAATGAGGGATTCAGGTAGACCAGCAAAGATTTCAGCCACAACTGCCAGGAAAATTGTTCGAGATGCAAAGAAAAATCCACAAATAACATCAGCTGAAATACAGGACTCTCTGAAAAATTGTGGTGTGGCTGTTTCAAGATGCACAATAAGGAGGCACTTGAAGAAAAATGTGCTGCATGGTGGAGTCGCCAGAAGAAAGCCATTTCTGCGCAAATGTCACAAAGTATCCCGCTTACATTACGCCAAACAGCACAGAGACAAGCCTCAAAACTTCTGGAACAAAGTAATTTGGAGTGATGAGACCAAAATTGAACTTTTTGGCCACTCGACCATGCAGTCCATTTTTCTTCAAGTGCCTCCTTATTGTGCATCTTGAAACAGCCACATCTTTGCATCTCGAACAATTTTCCTGGCAGTTGTGGCTGAAATCTTTGCTGGTCTACCTGAATCCCTCATTTTCTACTTCTTACTTAATCAGCATTTGAACACTGCTGATTGGCATTCTCAATTCCTTGGATAACTTTTTATACCCCTTTCGTGTTTTATGCAGTTCAATTACCTTTTCTTGCAGATCCTTTGACAATTCTTTTGCCTTCCTCATGACTCAGAATCCAGAAACATCTGTGCAGCACTGGATAAAAGATGCAATGGTCTGTCAGAAGTCCAGAAACTCACTGACCTTTTATACACACACATTAATTACAAACAGGTGAGGATTGGAACCTTGATTAGCCATTCAAACCAGTTTGTGTCATCATTAATATTCTCTGAAGAATGGCCAAGAAATCATAAATTCTCCCAGGGTATGTAAACTTATGAGCACAACTGTATATATATATATATATATATATATATATATATATATATATATATATATATATATATATATATATATATATATATATATATATATATATATATATATATATATATGTAGGCTGTACGGTATAAGTACATATATATATATATATATATATACATATATATATACATATATATATATATATATATATATATATATAGGCTGTGCGGTATAATAAAGTACAGCGTAAAGTACAGTATATATATATATATATATATATATATATATATATATATATATATATATATATATATATATATATATATATATATATGTAGGCTGTACAGTATAATAAAGTACAGCGGTACTGATTCATTAAAAACGGTACTATTCTGCCTCTGGAAAATACCGGTACATTTTTTTTTTTACGTACATGACCGAGTGCCATTTTCACGCCGCGGCATAGTTGGTTTTACGAGCAGAGGCGTATGTTAGGCAACGCATACGCACAGAGTACTTACAAGCATACACAGTGAGTAGACTGAAAAGGGAGAATGGACACATTTGGGCTTTAAAACTAATGATAAAGATGAAGCGCCGCGTCGGCAAGAGGTGCTTTAAAAATCAGCTTGCTGGCTAGCGGCTAACGTCCATCCGCAGTCGGCAGTGTTTTAGCTACTTCTAAATCACTAATCCTTGCCTCAATGGCAACAAATAGGCAAGGCAAGACAAAGCAAGGCAATCTCTATATAGAAAGCACAATTCGGAGTGCTTTACATACAATTAAAAGAAGTACATAATGTGATTTAAAATCAGAAAATACAATCATCATATAAACAATCATAATTAGTTAAAGATCAATCAAAGAGTGTAGATAAAATACTTTCAGTTGCCATGTATTCACAATTAAATGAACGTGTTTTCAAGCTGGATATGAACATTCTAACATTGAGGTCGGTCTCACAAACTCAGGAAGACTATTCCAGATTTTTGGAACATAAAACTGATACGCGGTTTGATCATGTTTGGTCCTGACTTTGGGCACCAGCAGGAGACCACTCCCTGGAGTTCTCAGAGCTTCAGATGGTTCATATGACTCTAACATGTTAGAGATGAAAAGACTCGTACACAAGGAGAGCTCTTTTAAAGGCTATTCTCTGAGCGACAGGAAGCCAGTGCAGTGACCTAAGCATTGGACTAATATGGTCGTATTTCCTGATGCAAGTCAGGACTTAAGCAACAGCATTTTGGATGTACATCAGCTGCTTTACAGCTCGTTTCAAGAGTCCAGTGAGAAGGCCATTACAGTAGTCTAACTTGCTGAAGACAAATAATAAACTATGTTTCTTACAAATCTCCTCCCTGCAGGACGAGGAACAGCTAAACATGCTTCACTACACACCGTAGGAAGACACAATAGCTCACCGGTAACGGCAAGCTCGCGCTCCTGAATATAAACAAATGCCATGGGTGGCTCTACACAGACATCGACTGTAACGATACCAAGTACAAGACCCGTATCTAGTCAATACTAAAACGATTACATGAATATTTTTATCATCACAAACTCTTTTGTCATTTTGTATTGTTTATAAACTCAGGAAATACGTCCCTTTACACAGAAGAACTTTAATTAGTACTAATGTATGACCCTGTAACTACTTGGTACTGGAATGATATCAAAATGAGTACTATCCAAAACTTATGTAAAGTATCCAAACAACAGAAGAACAAGTGTTTATTACATTTTAACAGAAGTGAAAAAATAGACCATGTTAAAACACAAAGTAAGTGGATATTAACAGTAAATGAACAATACATATTCCATCCATTTTCTACCTCTTGTCCCTCATTATTTTGACAAAATAACACAATGTTACTGCATTCTTCAGCAGCCAATTAGGGGCCTTGGTAAACCATTTGCTAACTTACTACGAAAAAAAAAGTTGTCCAGTACGTTCACTATGTTATTTAATGACACATTTGTTATTGATTGCAATAGGAGACATATGGGGGCTTCACGGCGGCAGAGGGGTTATTGCATCTGCCTCACAATACGAAGGTCCTGACTAGTCTTGCGTTCAATCCCGGGCTCGGGATCTTTCTGTGTGGAGTTTGCATGTCCTCCCCGTGACTGCGTGGGTTCCCTCCGGGTACTCCGGCTTCCTCCCACTTCCAAAGACATGCACCTGGGGATAAGTTGATTGGCAACACTAAATTGGCCCTAGTGTGTGGATGTGAGTGTGAATGTTGTCTGTCTATCTGTGTTGGCCCTGCGATGAGGTGGCGACTTGTCCAGGGTGTACCCCGCCTTCCGCCCGATTGTAGCTGAGATAGGCTCCAGCGCCCCCCGCGACCCCAAAGGGAATAAGCGGTAGAAAATGGATGGATGGAGACATATGTATATATATGTCTATAAAAATCTATAAATGTGCCTTCTTGAGCAGGGCGACCTTGTGAGCACTTCCAGATCACACTTTCCTACAGTTTGGTGTCACGGCGCTTGCGCAATCCCTCATGTCATCTGCCGCAAGCGCAGCCGGCAGCGCTGCTAAAAGCGCGCCGGGACACGCCCCTGCTTGCTCTTCCTGCATCGCAGCCACGCACCAACACAGCTGCAAGCAATCTGCAAGCAGAACACCTGGGTCTGATGAGGGCAGACGGCATAAAGATCAGCGTACCCGAAGATCCAGTGCCGGAACGTAGTTCACTCCTCGTAGTAAGCATCCCATCTCTGGCTTCCCTCCGCGTACTTGCTCTCTCTGTGCTTTCCCTGTGCCCGTGTCTTATGTCCTCTGTGTTCCCCGCAGTGTTCCCTCTGTTTTCCCGTGATCGAGCTGTGTGCCTCGACTTCCACCGGAGTCTGGACTGCCTCCCTCAATCCTCGACCCCCGCTTGGACGCGGACCTCGTCGCCTCTCTCCAGCCCCCGACCGCTCGCTTGCCCACAGACTTCTTGCCTAGCCCCTCTGATCTGACGAAGGATTCATCCAACACGTACATACAACAACCTCTGGTAACATTTACATTGTTAATTCTACACATCGTCTTGCACCATTCACCTAGAGTAGCATACACGCTTCAACTCATCATCATCATCAGTTTCAATAAACCTATTGAACTAATCCCAGCTGTTGTGTCGTCTCCTTCCCCGCAGTACGTAAGAGTTAGGTGTGTTACTATTGGTGTTCTTGGTGACCATAGTCCAAGAAAGGATGAATCATCCTTACCCCAGAAGGTCATCTTGTTTGGCATTTTTTCGCAGATATTCGTCATCTCTCTGTTCAAATAAACCTACTAAAATTATTGACTGTTCATGTAAATCAGGGGATCAAATATGTATTGCCTCCACTGTAACTAACAAAGAACAGTCAATGGATGAAGGGGAAACTTTGAAGACAATGGCGGTCTGGGGTGAGCACAGTATTCCCGTCACATGCCATGGGTAATTACGCAATTATGGGTGCACTGGCTGCAACTGAGGCTCTGGCTTTGGTAGGTAAAAGTTTGCAGGGGCCAGAGTGGAGATGCATGGAGAAGAGATGCTGAAAGAAGAGGATGAGGGGGAGAGAAAAAAACAAAGTTTTGTGCGAGAGAATGCCTAAGTTGAGAAAGACGTGGAACAGCAGTAAAAACCATTAGGCTTGTGATGATTATCATAAGCTAATGGCAGCAAAAGAAACTCATAAGTCACAACAAACACATTAGAGAGGAAACATCTTCATGAAAACACATTGAGAGTTATAGGATAATTGCCTCACTAGCCATCTGAGGAAGAAGATGGATGCAAGATAGAAGGCTGGTATTATCCCGTGTGTGTTTGTGAGAGAAATCAGGACAAAAAAAATCCAAATCATTTGTACATTATATTCTCCTGAGAGCCAGCGTTCTATGCAGTGGGCATTTATGTTTTTTGTACAAGAGGTCTGTTTTTGCCAAAAGGTGTACCGTATTTTTCGGATTATAAGTCGCAGTTTTTTTCATAGTTTGGCCGTGGGTGCGACATATACTGCGGAGTGACTTATGTTATACACATTATCGTAAAATATCAAATAATATTATTTATCTAATTCACGGAAGAGACGTAGCAAATGTCAGCAATCGTCACACACACGTCAACCAATAAGAATTCGGCTGGGGAGGGTCATGGCAGAAGTGCATTGTGGGTCATGGAATGCGAACTGCTATATGCTATATGCTACTGCCGTAGCTATTAAAATGGATCATTTCTACATTGGCGGTAACTTATAAAAACTGAACAAAAATTGCACCGAAAAGGAAATCATATACTGCAGATTACAAGCTGGACGTACTGAAATATGCAGCAGAAAACGGCGATCGAGCAGCAGAAAGAAAGGACGCTTAACTTGTGGTATTTGGATCTTAGTAAATCAGGCCCTTAATACGGCGATGACATCCAATACAATGGATACATTTAAAAACTATTTTTAGTTCAAGTTTCTTAGTGAGGTCTAGTCTGTGTGTCTGTATATGTTTGACTTTTTTACATTTGTAAAAAAAACTCTTGTGAATGTACTACCAGTCTGTGGTTGCCAGTGTTCTGTACTACATCGTAGTGTGCTGGGTTATTGCAAAACAATAACAGTGCAATACTTTTTCATAACATGGTCACTACTGCCTAGTTTCTCTTGTTATATTCTTAAGCAGTGGAGCTTCCGTTTGGATCTGGATCAGGTTGCCCTTGACCATAGTTTCAGACGTGAAGCTTTCGCCGACAGCTCAAATGTAGAGAAGATTACTTGCAGCAGCATGATAACTCAATAGCCACGTGTACATGATCATAATTTTAGATTACAATGTTACAGTGTACATGGACCCTAAAAAAAAGATCCGACGTGCGATATGACGTGCGTTTTCATGCGTCACACCTTAAATCAGAATACTTTATTTGCACGACACATACCGTAAACAGAAGTAGAAGGAGCAGTGACTTCTGCTATAAACCTGGCTCTGTGCATTTCTGCTTGTCTGGCATTGTCAGGTTATTAATTTTTCGATTGTTCCTTCTGTTCACTACTTTTGTTTTACCTCTCTTTATGAAATGGAGCTGTTATGTGCCCTCCATGTTATGATATGTACGGGTTATCCTAATTTCTGTAGTCGCAGACGTGATATCATCAGGCATTCTGTGTACGTGCCTGAGGCTACCACTTAGCACTTGGAGAAGCTGTAAAGCTGCGAATAAAACAGTTCGTTGAGACTAAAATGTAATTGCTTATTTTATTGTTACATTGAAATGTGACACTCCAAACCATAATTTTGTTTTTGCTAGTCTCGGTTTTAAGGCAAAAAACTAAAGAGAAAACATTGCGTCTGTCCATGTTGAATGGGGGGGAGACAGCAGCAAGACAATTGCTTCATTCCGAGGCTTAAATTTAGTCCCCCCCTCCACCACCAAAGTATAGCTGACATCAAAGACATGTGCAGTCTGGATCATTTCGACCCAAACTTCAGAAGAAGTGTTTTCATGTGTTCCAATCTAAATGACTATCGGCATAAACCACTCGTGAATAACAGACTCGCCAAAAGGCACACATTTTAACCCCTGAATACAACAAATGCCTTGCCTCTTCAGCCTCAAAACCTCCTCCACTCTCGACATCGCGGCCACGCCCCCGGGGATGGCGGTACACTTCACCCGCTCGTCTCGCAAACGCGCATTTCATGACGTGCTTATAAGTCATCAAGTTGCAACAATGCATTAAGGCTTACTGTTGCAATACATTGGACATTTTCTGGCATCTTCCTGCATGCAAGGACTTGCATTTTGAGGATGCATCCTTAGAAAACAGACCCACTTTCTGGGCAGCAATCAACAAGCTTCCTCTCTCCAGCAATGCAGTGCTCTGCTGGAAGTTTTGCCACGTGTTCCACAAACTGTAAGTTTATTTTTTATTTTTTTAAAGGCGAGCGGCTCGTTGGAACGCCGTCGGTCACTGCTGAAATCACATGTACAAAGATAAGACCTTCTGGAGGAAAGAAAATTGAGCTGTTTGGCCACAATACATAGCAATATGTTTGGAGCAGAAAAGGTGAGGCCTTTAATCCCAAGATCACCATTCCTACCGTGAAGCATGGTGGTGGTAGTATTATGCTCTGGGCCTGTTTTGCTGCCAATGGAACTGGTGCTTTACAGAGAGTAAATGGGACAATGCAAAATGAGGGATTCCTCCAAATTCTTCAGGACAACCTAAAATCATCAGCACAGAGGTTGGGTCTTGGGCGCAGTTGGGTGCCAGAAGCTTGTGGATGGCGACCAAAAGCGTCTTATTGCAGTGAAACTTGCCAAAGGACATGTAACCAAATATTAACATTGCTGTATGTATACTTTTGACCCAGCAGATTTGGTCACATTTTCAGTAGACCCATAATAAATGCATAAAAGAACCAAACTTCATGAATGTTTTTGTGTCAAACCAGTATGTGCTCCAATCCCTATATCACAAAAAATAAGAGTTGTAGAAATCATTGGAAACTCAAGACAGCCATGACATTATGTCCTTGACAAGTGTATGTAAACCTTTGACCACAACTGTGTATACTGTATATCCGTTAAGTCAGGAAAAAACACAGAGGCTATTTCATTCCTACAAGCCTGTTTTGCAGGTTTCACTGCTCTTCAGGGGATCCCCTTGTATTGGCTGGTAGGGATGAAATAGCCTCTGTGTTTTTTCCTGACCTATATTATTGAGCACTGTATAACGAATAAACCACAGAAACCTTGACTATATATATATATATATATATATATATATATATATATATATATATATATATATATATATATATATATATATATATGTAGTGGACGCATTGTTAGATCTCACTTTGGTTTTTGGCTGAGACCAGGGATCTTGGGCTCGAAAAGGTTGATGACCACTGTGTATTGTTCACTATACTGCTGCTGGAAAAAAAAAACTATCAGTAACTTACTTAAGTGTTTGCACAAACATGCAAATGTACCCTGGAGTTTACGTAGTTTATTTGTATTGTTAAGATGTTGGTGCATATCAATTCTCTCTGGGGAGAAACAAACCTGCGTATTCATGCTGTGCTTAAATTTCTCAATTTGGTACGAACATGGCCAGGGGCAAACGCACCCACACAAACACACACACGGGCAATGTCAGACACTACGCTTCCACAGTTTTTATTTACAACCATAAGACAATACGTAGAGAGACTGACCTGAGTTTTCAACTCCACTGAATCAGCAAGTGCATCAATCTCTCTTATCCGTCAACCTCCTCCCAAATCAATAGCGTCAAAAGCCCTTGGCTTCACACACAAAGTCAGAATAATGGCACCAGCCACATACTTATGGGCTGGAGAGGACACCTTTGTCTAAACTGCAGCTTCATCTCAGTGCTTGCGCTATTTCTTTTTCATGTGCTGAATTGTGAATGTGTGAAACTGGAAGATGGATTTCACAACCCACTGAGCAACACAACTGGACAATGTATAAAAGTTAGAGTGAAACATTTGGGGTGAGTATGGGCTGGAGGGGTACAAGTCATCATATGATGGGTTCATGGATTCCATTTTAGAAATACCATTCAAGTTTCTATATACTGAGAGTGAATCCTTGCTTCAGCAGTGTAAGGTATGAAAATATATCTCTTCTATCTTTACCTCCTCAAACGACTTAGCAAAGCAACCGGTATTATCATTTGACTTGTATTCTAATGACAAACTTGTGGACTGACACACACATTTGCAGACATATTTTTTTACGAACATTCTATTTTTATATGTGGCAGTGCTATGGGAGCTACTAGAGGCATTTTGATTATGTTTACACTAATTTCATCCTAATGTAGTTAAGAATAACAGAGTAGTCAGGAAAGCCTTGGTCCAGAGAGAGCTGTTTGACGTCGGCTTGTGAAAACTCTGTATGTAGCAGATTTTATTTTTTTTTTTAAAAAGGATGGTCGATTTGTTATTGATCATCCAGGTAGGAGTAGAAGAGGACCCTGACTGTGAGACTGATTTGGTTGGCCATTGATCCCATGAAAGGGATACACAAACTAGGATAAGGCAAAAAAATAGTAATTAATTCTTAAACCTGTCAATATGGACTTCACACACAAATGCATAAACCTGTATACACAGTGTGTTTTTAAGTTTAATGTTGGTCACTGCATTGATATTAATCAGTCAGGATCATTACTGGACAGCTCTATTTCCATCAGAAAGTAACTACTGAGGAGAGGATAAAAAAGCTCCACTTGCGCACCTATCCTGCTTTCAATCTTGATCTTTGAGAAGCCCTAAGCCAATGCCGGCAGATGGTAATAGCTTATGCTGGCTTAGCTTTCTCTCCCCAAGAGAGGCTGGCTCAGAGAAGCTCAATGCCCATAGACGCAGATCCGTGAGCTGCTTTTCACTGCCGCTCTCTAACCCCGAATGCTTGACATGAGGGCTACGGCGCTTCTCTCGGATCAAAGTTGGAAAGAAAACAAAAATGTGCAACAGGGTATATTACTTCAGCTTTTTTTGACCGGATGAAAAGCCATCAGAGTAGGGCGTGGGAATCTCTTGATTCAGGGCATAGGACATCGTCATCAACCAAAACTTTGCTGTGTGCTTGACAGCTTGACTGCACATATCATACATGACAAGAATCACTAGTCAGTGTAGAAATGACTGAAACAGAGGTATCTTTTTCTCACCACATAAACTGCAGTGTCATCCCTTCATTGGTATCCATGTACAGTCAAACCTGTTTATGATGACACCCGTCAGACTGGATGACTGAAGTCTACATAAGTGGTTGTCGACATAACCGAAAGTGAAATTCTAACTAGTCTTACTTAGACATGTACTTGTGACTTTCGCCAAATAAATAAGTAGAATGGGTGATACTGAGACAGTGGTACCTCAACTTAAGACGAGTGTTTTGAGATAAGTGCTGTCCCTAAGCTAATTGTTATGCTTTAAGATGCTTTAACATTTGAGTTAGAGCATTCCCCCAAGTAAATGTTACAGTGAACTCTTTAAGAACCGCCGGTTCAGAAAAAAAAAATCATGTCTAAGTCTAAAATTTGAGATTATAGTGTCACGATGCCGCAGAGTTGCAGTAGTTGTGACCCCATGATGTGCAGACAGGATATGGCCTGCAGGTAAAATTAGGTTAAATACTAATGAATAAACAAAAAGGACAAGTGCAACAGGAAAGTGCACAGAAAGTATATAGCTATGCCAAAACATGAAACAGCATACAAACACACTGATCTAGCCCCGACTAAAAAGTGAGGCTGCCTTATGAAGCCCTCTGATTTGTGATCAGTGGCAGGTGAGTGTGAAAACTCAAATACACACGAAAGAGAGGAAAACCCACATACAAGTCCAAGCTGTCCGGAGCAATACAGCCAGTAGTCCCCCCTCACTAAAATGGATTATAGATATTTTTAAGACCCCTTTACAAAGGGAAGGGGAAGGGAGGACTTGGCGGAGGGCCACCATGCAGCAGCAGTGGAGGTCTACAAGCTGCCAGTAGTAGCCCTCCTACCTCCCTCAGGAAGTGGATTCTAAATGCTATCTCTGGCTGGAGGAAGAAAATGTTGACCAGTGGCACAGCTGGAGCAGCCAGAGCAGAAGCCAAGGGTGGGCATAAGGGGGGCTTCGAGAAATACTTCTTCCAGTGCAGGTCCCTGACAGCATTCGTGTGGAAGATGAACTGGAATCATCAGGGTCTTGAGTGAGTGTGACACTGGAACAAGTGGCTGCTGCACAGCCGGAATAGGAATAGGTGACTCCTGTTCCAGCTCCTCGCCAAAGCCTTGATTTGGCGAGGAGCCGGAACAGGAGTCAGCCGGGCTCTGGGAAGCTGGGGGGTAAAAGAGGCAGCACTTTGGCTTTGGAAAGCCGCCTTGGGAAGCCAATTAAGCTTGGCCTAGAGTAAAACTGCACAAACCTGGCCTAAAACTTCTCCAGGAAGTGTGTGGTCCAAAACCGTACATTGCCGCGAGGTCACTTGTTGGCTGGCTCATTCTGTCACGTTCGTGCTGCATGGCTGGGGTGGATATAATCCCAAGATACGGATACAGGAGACGTCATGCAGGTAAGAATGTATTTAATTAGCAAAACTAGTGCAGCTCTGTAGCCTTGATTGAACACTTGATGCATATAATCACAGCAGTATGATGATTCTATGTGTCTACATTAAAACATTCTTGTTCATACTGCATTAATATATGCTCATTTTAAACTTTCATGCAAAGAGGGAAATCACAACTAAGTCCATTTACCAAAACGGTATTTATTAAACAGTTATTAAGCAGTGGCACAAACATTCATGTCATTTCAAAACAGAACGTGTAAGATTGTCAGACATTTTAAAACAAGCTATGAGTGCACTTTTGTGCATGATGTCACTACGATGACAAATCAAAACAACACTACCGTATTTTCCGCACCATTAGCCGCACCTAAAAACCACAAATTTACTCAAAAGCTGACAGTGCGGCTTTTAACCCGGTGCGCTTTATATATGGATAAATATTAAGATTCATTTTCATAAAGTTTCGATCTCGCAAACTACGGTAAATAGCCGCCATCTTTTTTCCCGGTAGAACAGGAAGCGCTTCTTCTTCTACGCAAGCAACCGCCAAGGTAAGCACCCGCCCCCATAGAACAGGAAGCGCTTCTTCTTCTACTGTAAGCAACCACCCGCCCCCGGAAGAAGAAGAAGGGCGCGGATTTTCGTTTCATTTCCTTTGTGTGTTTACATCTGTAAAGACCAGACCACAAAATGGCTCCTACTAAGCGACACGCGTATAACGCAGAATTTAAACTTAAGGCAATAAGTCATGCCGAAGAACACGGAAATAGAGCAGCAGCAAGAGAATATAACATAAATGAATCAATGGTGCGTAGGTGGAGGAAGCAAGAAGATGACCTGCGCCAGGTAAAGAAGACAAAACAGAGTTTCCGAGGGAACAAAGCAAGATGGCTACTGTTGGAGGACAAACTCGAACAGTGGGTTGTTGAGCAGAGAGCAGCAAGCAGAAGTGTCAGCACCATCACTATTCGAATGAAGGCAACAACGCTAGCAAGCGAACTTCACCTGGATGATTTTAAAGGTGGTGCTTCTTGGTGTTTCCGGTTCATGAAAAGACGCAATCTCTCCATCCGCACACGGACCACTATTTCACAGCAACTGCTGGACAACAGTGACACTGACTCCGATGACTTCGACGAGACGGAACCGGCCATTTTGGATCCCACATTTGCCCAACTTTTCAATTCGGACACCGAAGACGAAGAATTCGAAGAATTTACGAATGAAGAATAACTTCAGAAGGTGAGCGCTATGTTTATTTTGTGTGTTGTGACATTAACGTTCGAGCAACATTATGTTGCTATTGCTCTGCACTATTTTGAATTTTACTATGTTTGTGATTGCACATTTGCGTGCATTTTGGGACAGAGTTGTTAGAACGCTGGTTTTTAATATATTATTAAAGTTTGACTGACCTATCTGACTGTTTTTTTGACATTCCCTTTAGCGCAGCGTAGGCGCGGCTTATAGTCCGGGGCGGCTTATAGGTGGACAAAGTTTTGAAATATGCCATTCATTGAAGGTGCGGCTAATAACCCGGGGCGGCTTATAGTGCGGAAAATACGGTAAATTAAAGTGCACTTTTTGTACAGAACGCCACTACAATAGTTTAAAACAAACAAAGTGCACTTCTGTGCATGATGTCACACAAGATATTTCAATAAGTGTCAAATAAAAATGAGCTGCATAATAGGAAATCAAATAGTGTATGTCCTTCGCTATGAGGTAGGTTCTGGCGGACGTTATCTCTTTATGTCGTGGACTATTTTTTTCATACGGTGTTGATGTGGTCCATATCGCCCATCCCTACGTTTATCGTTACATCCCTAAGTCTTAAATTAAATTCATTTCAACAGTTGTAGTTTTTAACACTTCTATATCGAGTTTACTGACAGATTTAAGTTAGAACTATACTCTGAATAAATTAGTGGAAACAACCTTTTTACCTGTTATTGACTATGGAGATGTGTTGTACATGAATGCTACTGCTGGTTGTCTCCACAAGCTAGATAGTGTGTACCACGGGGTAATGAGATTCACCAACTGTGCTCCCCTTACTCACCATTGCGTGTTATACTCAATGGTTAACTGGACTAATCTTTATGTGCTCGACGCCTCAATCATTGGTATGTGTTCATCTACAAAACCATTCTGGGTATCACTCCATCTTATCTGTCTTGTATTTTAACAAAGAAACAAGGAAGTTACAATCTTCGTTCAATGAATGTTCTGCAATTTGTCGTCCCCAAAGTAAGAACTGAACTGGGCAAGAAAGCATTTAGGTTTTCAGCACCGAAGGCTTGGAATAACCTACAATCGAAAATTAAACTTCAAACCCTTGTTACATTGAATGAGTTTAAAGCTTCTGTGAAAGGACTGCAGTCTACCTTGTCTGTATGCACATGTGTCATGTGAGCATGTTTTAATGTTGTAAATGTGATGTTTTATGTGTTGTTTACTGTTTTTAATGTAACCTTGCTGCTGCCCTCTTGGCCAGGTCTCCCTTGGAAAAGAGATCTGTGATCTCAATGGGATTTTTACCTGGTTAAATAAAGGCTAAATAAATAAATAAATAAAAAGAACTATACTCTACTTTTTATTAGAAATGGCAATAGCGCAGAAGGCATGTACATGTATGAAATGGTCGGCCCCACATCAAGACGATAGAGCAGGGGTGTCAAACTCAAATACAGAGTGGGCCAAAATTTAAAACTGAACAAAGCCGCGGGCCAAGGTTGAACAAATTAACCTTTTAATAGGGACCCA
The DNA here is from genome assembly GCF_033978685.3 of Nerophis lumbriciformis. NCBI lineage: Eukaryota > Metazoa > Chordata > Actinopteri > Syngnathiformes > Syngnathidae > Nerophis > Nerophis lumbriciformis. The sequence goes on from NC_084557.2 coordinate 23,312,559, forward strand.
AACAAGTTTTGCATTGAATATTGAACAAGCAAGGCTTATAGAACTTTATAGTGACATAGAAAATCAAGTTTCAAATAATAACAATAATAAAAAAATATCAATGGCACATCAAATAAAATGTAAATAAAAATGTAATGCCTCTTTTCTATTTGCAGCCTTCTGAGGTAAATATCAAAATAAACTTTTTCCACAGGCTAATAATACATTTGAAAATAAAATAGCAATATTGAATGAATCAAACATTCAAGCCTTAAAGTAGCAAGAGAAAGTGCATGAATAAATTGTTAATTATTGCTCAGTTTGTCAGTTTGCTACACTGATGTGCTTTAACGCTGAATATGGAACAAGCAACGCTTATATAACTTAATAGTGCAAAATCAACTTTCAAAAAACAAACAAAAAAACATCAATGGTATATTAAATACAATTAAAAAAAATAAATTGAATGCCTCTTTTCTATTTGCAGCCTTCTGAGGTAAATATCAACATTAACTTGGTGGGCGGGGGCGGGGTTTGGTGGTAGCGGGGGGTGTATATTGTAGCGTGCCGGAAGAGTTAGTGCTGCAAGGGGTTCTGCTGTATTTGTTCTGTTGTGTTTATGTTGTGTTACGCTGCGGATGTTCTCCCGAAATGTGTTTGTCATTCTTGTTTGGTGTGGGTTCACAGTGTGGCGCATATTTGTAACAGTGTTAAACTTGTTTATACGGCCACCCTCAGTGTGACCTTTAGGGCTGTTGATCAAGTATGCAACGCATTCACTCATGAGTGTGTAGAATCCGCATATATTATGTGACTGGGCCGGCACGCTGTTTGTATGGAAGAAAAGCGGACGTGACGACAGGTTGTAGAGGACGTTGACGGTAGTGCCTTTAAGGCACGCCCCCAATAATGTTGTCCGGGTGGAAATCGGGAGAAATTCGGTAGAATGTTTGCCCCGGGAGATTTTCGGGAGGGGCACTGAAATTCGGGAGTCTCCCGGGAAAATCGGGAGGGTTGGCAAGTATGAGTATTAGCGGTGGATGCCGTGTTACAGTGGCACCGCCGCTGTATAATACCGGCGGGCCAGCCAGTTGATTTGATATTGCCTCAAGGGCCAAATTTGGCCCGCGGGCCAAGCCAGAGTTTGACACCCATGCGATAGAGAAAGAAAGGGACATAATTGGCAACAACTTCAGACTACAATGGTGGACTTGCGCAAAGCTCTTCGGGTAAAACTTTACCTTGTATGGAGACATCCGCTGATGTCCAATGTTAATAAACGCCATGAGTCGGGACAAAACGAAAGTGGCTCGTTTCGAATAAGAAAACAGTTTTATAAATATCGCAATGCCTCCATGGTTTGAATTCTCATTTTTGGCTCTCATGGGGATCTCAAATACACAAAATCAGGTGCCAACAGGCAAGTAAGTGGGTTTTGCATAACAGGACCCCTTAAAGTGATTAAGAAGTTAACACACGGCTGTGTATAATGGGGTTCACTTAACATTGTCAGCAATAAATTAACTGATTTACACTTTGCCATCTTGCCTCTGATCATGAATCCCGAAATGTGCGTGAGAGACATTTTAATGTTCAGGGTTAAAATGTGAGACTGCAGCACACTTTTAATGCATGCTTATCAGAATGAAAAATATGGGATAGGCATTAAATCTTTTGGACTTAATTTAAGCGTCCAGCCAGTACAGGTCACAACCTGCAATCTTTTTTGTAAAAAATAACTGCTTACTCTTGAAGTATTACTGAAATACATTGGCAGGAGACAAAAGGCCAAACGATTTTTACTTAGCAAAGGTACAGTATGTCTTCCAAAGAATACATGTCCAACATTTGTGAAAAAACTAAAGAATAACAATTTCCTATGCACAGCCATGCATGAGGGTAGCCTTCTGTGTTTAGTCTACTTGTAAACCTCTAAAGTCTACCAGATGATGCAAATAAACATCCGGTGCAACTGCGGCCCACACCAACAAAACAGCTTCAAAAGCCGGAAGAGCAACATAGCCCCGAAGTGCTATGAAGCACACTGATACACGCATAAAGAAACTGTTTACTTGGCCTCCTTGAAATAAGACATTTGTACAACAGCCACCTTATAATTAACTTGATGCACAAAAGCTCTCTTGACAAGTACAAAAGTAACAAGATTTTACCACAAGAAAATAGGCATTTTTTTTCTCCAATATTTCAAAGCACAGGGAGATACAATTCTTCAACGCAATGTTTGGAGGGCCGCACAGTGAGACAGGGTGCATGTGCCTCACAATACGAAGGTCCTCGGTTCGATCCCCGGGCTCAGGGTCTTTCTGTGTGGAGTTCGCATGGTCTACCCCGTGACTACGTGGGTACTCCGGCTTCCTCCCACCTCCAAAGACATGCACCTGGGGATAGGTTGATTGGCAATGCTGAATTGGCCCTGGTGTGTGAATGTGAGTGTGAATGTTGTCTGTCTATCTGTGTTGGCCCTGTGATGAGATGGCGACTTGTCCAGGGTGTACCTCGCCTTCCGCCCGAATGCAGCTGAGATAGGCTCCAACACCCCCCGCGACCCCAAAAGGAACAAGCGGTAGAAAATGGATGGCAATGTTAGGATTTGTTAAGAGGTGAGGTATGTGTTACGTTCTGTGTTTGGTGTTGTTGGTCTGGACCTAAGGGTGCAGAGACATGGAGCACAGGTAAAAACCTTTAAAGGGGAACATTATCACCAGACCTATTTAAGCGTCAATATATACCTTTATGTTGCAGAAAAAAGACCATATATATTTTTAACCGATTTCCGAACTCTAAATGGGTGAATTTTGGCGAATTAAACGCCTTTCTATTATTCGCTCTCGGAGCGATGACGTCACATCGGGAAGCAATCCGCCATTTTCTCAAACACATGACAAACACAGAGTCAAATCAGCTCTGTTATTTTCCGTTTTTTCGACTGTTTTCCGTACCTTGGAGACATCATGCCTCGTCGGTGTGTTGTCGGAGGGTGTAACAACACGAACAGGGACGGATTCAAGTTGCACCAGTGGCCCAGAGATGCGAAAGTGGCAAGAAATTGGACGTTTGTTCCGCACACTTTACCGACGAAAGCTATGCTACGACAGAGATGGCAAGAATGTGTGGATATCCTGCGACACTCAAAGCAGATGCATTTCCAACGATAAAGTCAAAGAAATCTGCCGCCAGACCCACATTGAATCTGCCGGAGTGTGTGAGCAATTCAGGGACAAAAGACCTCGGTAGCACGGCAAGCAATGGCGGCAGTTTTTTCCCGCAGACGAGCGAGCTAAACCCCCTGGATGTCTTGGCTCACACCGTCCCTTATGCCACCGAAGATGATCAAGAGAAGAATATCGACCCTAGCTTCCCTGGCCTGCTGACATCAACTCCAAAACTGGACAGATCAGCTTTCAGGAAAAGATAGCGAATGAGGGTATGTCTACAGAATATATTAATTGATGAAAATTGGGCTGTGTGCACTCTCAAAGTGTATGTTGTTGCCAAATGTATTTCATATGCTGTAAACCTAGTTCATAGTTGTTAGTTTCCTTTAATGCCAAACAAACACATACCAATCGTTGGTTAGAAGGCGATCGCCGAATTCGTCCTCGCTTTCTCCCGTGTCGCTGGCTGTCGTGTCGTTTTCGTCGGTTTCGCTTGCATACGGTTCAAACCGATATGGCTCAATAGCTTCAGTTTCTTCTTCAATTTCGTTTTCGCTACCTGCCTCCACACTACAACCATCCGTTTCAATACATGCGTAATCTGTTGAATCGCTTAAGTCGCTGAAATCCAAGTTTGAATCCGAGCTAATGTCGCTATACCTTGCTGTTCTATGCGCCGTGTTGGCATCGCTATGTGACGTCACAGGAAAATGGACGGGTGTATATAACGATGGTTAAAATCAGGCACTTTGAAGCTTTTTTTAGGGATATTGCGTGATGGGTAAAATTTTGAAAAAAACTTCAAAAAATAAAATAAGCCACTGGGAACTGATTTTTAATGGTTTTAACCCTTCTGAAATTGTGATAATGTTCCCCTTTAAATACGGAAAGCGCAAAACAAATTCTGCACATAAAAACATCCAGGCACAGGAAGCATAGCATATGCAACACGTTGCGGTACAGAGTAAAATGATCCATCCTGATTGGCAATCAGGGACAGGTGAGAAGGCAGGGCTCAGACTAGAAAAGCGGTGGAGGCAAACAGAAAATAGAAACAAAAATAAGAGCGCAGGAAAGGAAATAAGGAAACGAAACAAAAGATAGTTATGAAGGATCGTGACAGCATGAACATAGGAGTTTCCTCCATTTACAAAACATAAAACCAACTAACACAACGATGTGTTGAATGGGACACATTGAAGGAACATCGAGTGGCTTCAAGGTACTTATCTATTTTTTCACTTTGTGAAACAAGAAGGATAATGATACAGCACATCACTTGGGCTATGAATGAAAGACGCACTTATCTTACAAGCTTTTTGATTGTCAGATCTCAGAATAACCCCAAGCCTGTCTGTAGCATATTGGTCTCATCAGCATGCAAATATATGTGCGCAAATACTTTCTTACAATCTAATCATGTGCGTGGCGTACCGTTTCCTAGTAGCAAAGCTAGTAAACTAATGATGCAATGCTTGACGGCACCATTAAATATATTAGAGTTATTAAAGCTCAAGGGCTAAACGTTGCTAACATGGTTTGCGCTGGAAACATACTGAGAATATCACCTGGCACATTCGGAGAACACCACCGCAAAAAACAAACACCTTGACTTGAAGTGTGACTGTCATCCCAGGCGATTAAACTAGGCTATAGTTATACAAACCCCGTTTCCATATGAGTTGGGAAATTGTGTTAGATGTAAATATAAACGGAATACAATGATTTGCAAATCATTTTCAACCCATATTCAGTTGAATATGCTACAAAGACAACATATTTGATGTTCAAACTGATAAACTTTTTTGTTTTGCAAATAATCATTAACTTTAGAATTTAAAGCCAGCAACACGTGACAAAGAAGTTGGGAAAGGTGGGAATAAATACTGATAAAGTTGAGGAATGCTCATCAAACACTTATTTGGAACATCCCACAGGTAATCAGGCAAATTGGGAACAGGTGGGTGCCATGATTGGGTATAAAAGTAGATTCTATGAAATGCTCAGTCATTCACAAACAAGGATGGGGCGAGGGTCACCACTTTGTCAACAAATGCGTGAACAAATTGTTGAACAGTTTAAGAAAAACCTTTCTCAACCAGCTATTGCAAGGAATTTAGGGATTTCACCATCTACGGTCCGTAATATCATCAAAGGGTTCAGAGAATCTGGAGAAATTTCTGCACGTAAGCAGCTAAGCCCGTGACCTTCGATCCCTCAGGCTGTACTGCATCAACAAGCGACATCAGTGTGTAAAGGATATCACCACATGGGCTCAGGAACACTTCAGAAACCCACTGTCAGTAACTACAGTTGGTCGCTACATCTGTAAGTGCAAGTTAAAACTCTCCTATGCAAGGCGAAAACCGTTTATCAACAACACCCAGAAACGCCGTCGGCTTCGCTGGGCCTGAGCTCATCTAAGATGGACTGATACAAAGTGGAAAAGTGTTCTGTGGTCTGAGGAGTCCACATTTCAAATTGTTTTTGGAAACTGTGGACGTCGTGTCCTCCGGACCAAAGAGGAAAAGAACCATCCGGATTGTTATAGGCGCAAAGTTGAAAAGCCAGCATCTGTGTTGGTATGGGGGTGTATTAGTGCCCAAGACATGGGTAACTTACACATCTGTGAAGGCGCCATTATTGCTGAAACTTTACATACAGGTTTTGGAGCAACATATGTTGCCATCTAAGCAACGTTACCATGGACGCCCCTGCTTATTTCAGTAAGACAATGTCAAGCCACGTGTTACATCAACGTGGCTTCATAGTAAAAGAGTGCAGGTTCTAGACTGGCCTGCCTGTAGTCCAGACCGGTCTCCCATTGAAAATGTGTGGCGCATTATGAAGCCTAAAATACCACAACGGAGACCCCCGGACTGTTCACCAACTTAAGCTGTACATCAAGCAAGAATGGGAAAGAATTCTACCTGAGAATGTTTCCTCAGTTCCCAAACATTTACTGAGTGTTGTTAAAAGGAAAGGCCATGTAACACAGTGGTGAACATGCCCTTTCCCAACTACTTTGGCGCGTGTTGCAGCCATGAAATTCTAAGTTAATTATTATTAGCAAAAAAAAAAAAAAACGTTTATGAGTTTCAACATCAAATATCTTGTCTTTGTAGTGCATTCGATTGAATATGGGTTGAAAAGGATTTGCAAATCATTGTATTCCGTTTATATTTACATCCAACACAATTTCCCAACTCATATGGAAACGGGGTTTGTAGTATCTTAATTATCAGTAAGGCCCGCATTTTCGAAAATTCCTATCCTCCAAGGAATAATGCAACATAATTCCATTCATCAAGTGGGAGAAAATCGTCTAACTTCATCAATCAATCAATCAATCAATCCAAGTTTACATGTATAGCCCTTAATCACAAATGCCTCAAAGGGCTGCACAAACCACAACGGCATCCTCGGCTCAGATCCCACATCAGGGCAAGAAAAAACTCAACTCAAACCTTGGAATGTACCGCAGGTGGGACCCCCCTACCCCCATCCCCCAGGCGACCGGTGCAATGGATGCAGATTGGATATGGTTAACAGGTAACTGCACGTTTTTTTTATTTCATTTTGCTCATCGTACACAATCATTAGACAAGAACACATTCCTTTTTTTTTTTTAGGATTTTAAACATGATTAAAAAAAACCTTGAAAGATGCGTCTAATTCAGCGTTTCTCAAAGTGTGGGGCGCGCCCCACTGGTGGGGAATAGAGACATGACAGGTGGGGCGCGAGGAACGGGAGGAAATTTCACTTTAAAAAATGTTTTTATTATTATATTCTTAGATTATTTTTTTTACTATGCTTTCATTTTCTATACACACTGTACATCACTTTGTGATTCTGTCTGTGAAATCCGCTATATAAATAAATGGAAATTACCGGTACTTATTTTTACTGTAGGCTTTATATTTCTCGGTACGAGCGAAAGTTTGACAGACATAGCAACAGTAACTAATGGGGGCGGGGCTAAGCGGAACAAACTTTCGCGCGGATGGGTAGCAGGCTAATGTGTGGATCACAATTACACAAATATGTACATTTGTGACTCGCACCTCAAAGGTCGTCGAGCCAGAGCCAGCGCCTGCAGAGAAACAAAAATGTGACGGGCACACAGTGTGTCATTCACCGGGAAGCACTCGCGTCAAGGCAGCTCAGCCCCGAACTCAATGAGGTTTTAACAGATGTTGTGAGCACGGTAAATTTGATCAAAACACGACCACTGAAAGTGCGACTGTTCTCTGCACTATGTGAGGAAATGGGAGCTGATCATACAGCCGTGCTGTTTCACAGTGAAGCAAGGTGGCTCTCCCGGGGAAAAGTGCTGTCACTTGCCAGGTCTTGCCAAATGCATAGCTCCTCCTTTTTTTTTGCAAAGATTGCAAAGTGGCACTTTTATTGTATTTATTATTGAACTTGATGCAAGTTATTTGATTTATTATTGAACTTGGTGCAAGTTATAACACTTTTTTTGATTTATTATTGAACTTGATGCAAGTTATAACACTTTTGTTTTATTTATTATTGAACTTGATGCAAGTTATAACACTTTTTTTGATTTATTATTGAACTTGATGCAAGTTATTTGATTTATTATTGAACTTGATGCAAGTTATAACACTTTTATTTGATTTATTATTGAACTCTATGCAAGTTATAACACGTTTTTTGATTTATTATTGAACGTGATGCAAGTTATAACACTTTTTTTGATTTATTATTGAACTTGATGCAAGTTATAACACTTTTTTTGATTTATTATTGAACTTGATGCAAGTTATAACACTTTTTTTGATTTATTATTGAACTTGATGCATGTTATAACACTTTTTTTGATTTATTATTGAACTCGATGCAAGTTATAACACTTTTTTTGATTTATTATTGAACTTGATGCAAGTTATAACACTTTTTGTGATTTATTATTGAACTTGATGCAAGTTATAACACTTTTTGTGATTTATTATTGAACTTGATGCATGTTATAACACTTTTTTTGATTTATTATTGAACTCGATGCAAGTTATAACACTTATTTGATTTATTATTAAACTTGATTCAAGTTATAACACTTTTTTTGATTTATTATTGAACGTGATGCAAGTTATAACACTTTTTTTTATTTAGTATTGAACTTGATGCAAGTTATAACACTTATTTGATTTATTATTGAACTTGATTCAAGTTATAACACTTTTTTTGATTTATTATTGAACGTGATGCAAGTTATAACACTTTTTTTGATTTATTATTGAACTTGATGCAAGTTATAACACTTTTGTTTTATTTATTGAACTTGATGGAAGTTATTTTATTTATTATTGAACTTGATGCAAGTTATAACAAAGCTGCACAGTTATTTTATTTATCATTGAACTTGATGTTATTTTATGTTATTGAGTTTGAATGTATACAACTTGATGTTCAATAAATTTGAAAATGTTAAAGCTTGGCATTAGCGCTCTGTTGGGGCGATGGGGGCAGGTAGGGCTTGAAAACTCCCCCTTGTCCAAAGTGGGGGATGACAAAAAAAGTTTGAGAACCACTGGTCTAATTGGAGTCACCCTTGTAGCCTTAAAAGCCCTCTAAAACAACTTCAAAACCCTCCAGCAACATACGTTCATAACAATATGCAATATGTTCAAGATTTACTATGTTTTAGTCATTTTAATCAGCGCATTGATTTCTGACTTCTGGCAACAAATGTGTGTTTGTTCTAATCACAGCAGACTTGGTAAGAGACAAGGAAGAGGACTATTTTTGGACACTTGAGGATTAACAACTTTATCTTTTTGAAGCTGAATAATATACTGAGGATGAACTAGTGCTTATAGAAGCGAGCACGAAGAAAGCGAGAGACGTCAGAGCAGACGGAAGCCGAGAGAGTGAGGCGAAAGTGTCTTTGACACTATAAATGTGGAACTTAGAGCTAAGCTATTTTGACATAAATGGATTGCTTACCCAAAATCAATAGAAAAAAACCCCGACCCCGAAAATACTCTGTTTTTCGGACGTGTACCTCAGGATTGGCCTATCTTGCCGATTACCGGCTTAGTGATTCCCAGAGCCCAAAAAAAGTCTGCGGGCTATAGAACGTTTTCTATTCGGGCTCCAGTACTATGGAATGCCCTCCCGGTAACAGTTAGAGATGCTACCTCAGTAGAAGCATTTAAGTCCCATCTTAAAACTCATTTGTATACTCTAGCCTTTAAATAGACCCCCTTTTTAGACCAGTTGATCTGCCCTTTTTTTCTTTCCTCCTCTGCCCCTCTCTCCCTTGTGGAGAGAGAGACACACAGGTCTGGTGGCCATGGATGAAGTGCTGGCTGTCCAGAGTCGGGTCCCGGGGTGGACCGCTCGCCTGTGCATCGGTTGGGGACATCTCTGCGCTGCTGACCCGTCTCCGCTCGGGATGGTTTCCTGCTGGCCCCACTATGGACTGGACTTTCACTAATATGTTAGATCCACTATGGACTGGACTTTCACAATACTATGTCAGACCCACTCGACATCCATTGCTTTCGGTCTCCCCTAGAGGGGGGGTTGGGGGGGTTACCCACATATGCGGTCCTCTCCAAGGTTTCCCATTGTCATTCACATCGACGTCCCACTGGGGTGACTTTTTCCTAGCCCTTATGTGGGCTCTGTACCGAGGATGTCGTTGTGGCTTGTGCAGCCCTTTGAGACACTTGATTGATTGATTGATTGGCTGAAAATAGATAAACACCCGATGAATATCCTACTAGTGGCCTGTAAAAAGACCATTACTAGGAAATGGATATCACAGGAGAGCCCAACTTTGAAGCAATGGATGGAAATGACAATGGACATTTATAAAATGGAGAAGATACTGCTTTTATTAATTATAAATTGGAGAAATGTACTTCATACTGGGGAAAACTGGGTCAATTATGTCACGCCCCATAAGCCTGATTTTATCTTCTCGAATTAGTGATTGTACTGTTTAAAAAGAAAAATACTCCATATATGTCTATATTTTATTTATTTATTATTATTATTTTATTTTATTTCTGATTATTATTATTTATTTTTTTGTTTGTTTGTTTTGTTTTCGTGTTTTTTAATTGATTTATCTGTAAATATTATTATTACTTTGTCTTGTTGCTGTTTTTTACTTTTTTGGGGGAGAGGTGGCATCGTTGGGCTATAAACAAAAATATATTTTGACATTTAGGGCAGACAATAGATGTACGACGTATGCAAATATGATGTAATGGATAGGAATGTCTGATGCTGGATGTCAATAAAAATTTTATGAAAAAAATAAAAAACGACCCCGGCCAACTGTACCAAACAACTGTCCATCGAGGAAGTCACTATCACTATATTGATCATGATACACGCATCACATCATGTGTGTTGTTAATACTTCATATGCGGTCTGGCTTGCTGTGTACAAACAAAATATCAAATGTGGGCTAATACTTTACAGATACTGTAATATGATTGTTCAGTTCAATACAGATTGGTGTCTTATCGCAGTGTTGTGCATTACAAACTAAAACACGCTTCATATTGTCGTAGGCGCTCGCTTATCTCTCGCCATAGTTAGCTTTTATGGCTAATACCGAAGCATGCCGATATGTTACTACGCTGGAAAAAGAGTTCCTCAGTGTTCGCTCTTACAATACCAATGTCGCTACAGCGTGGTTATTATACAGGTTATGAAACGTAAACAAAGTATTGTTGACGTTTTTTGAATGCATTTTTAAAGTGATTTAGAGGTGGAATTGATTGCTCCCATTAGTTGCATTGCGAGCTACCAAGAACAAGCTGATTTGTACATATTGGAATGCAAAAAAAAAACAAAAAAACCTTTTGTCTTCTTCTTGTTGGTATTGCAGCGACAAACGTTTTTATTACTGGCGGACTTCAAGTTTAAAAGACCATCTTAAAGCGAAACACGTACTTGAGGATGGTGCCCTGTTGTGTTGTCTATCGTCTTGGCAACTTCGTTTGTAAACAGCTGTTAGCGACAAATCTAATTACTTTTTTGTGTCTTGGAGACTTTCTTGTGTCTTGGAGACTCTGAGGTGAAAGCAAGCAGCAGTCACCGTCCTCAAAGAGCTGTGACGACTGCTAGCTATATCGATAAGAAGCAGAGGAGAATGTTACACTGGCAATGTTTACTGATTCAATGATGTCAACAAAAGTAGCAGAGTTAAGTTAAACATTTGCCTTTGCTAAACGGACACCCATCGCATGCCGGACATCTAACTGTTAACATCTGTGAAGACCAAGTCCTGCAAGAAGATGTCATTCATATCACCACAGCTGATATGTCTAACAATATTATAAGGTAGTACATTTCGGAAAAATGTAGCCTTACTTTACCTATGAGTGTTTTATATCAGGCGTACTTGCTTTGTTGGCCTGGAAAATTGTAACATTACCTAAAGGAAGACTGAATGAGTCCGTTAACTATTGAGTGCTTGTTTCCCCGCCAAGGGTTTGAGCCTGAGCAGAGTCTGCAACAAAATGTGACATCACTGGCAACAAAATGTATCGAAATATGGTACGGTTTATTTTACGTGGTGTACCGATGGAATTCAGTCGGTTCCTGTAAAAGTATCAATTAGGTATTTAATTTTATTTCCCTCCGGTCATGAATACAAACCACAGAATAACGGTTAAGAAATGAGACCAAAGTCTGATCATCACGAAGAACATACTACATACTAGTGTTGTCCCGATACCAAAATTATTTAAATTATTTCGGAACTTTTTGGTACTTTTCTAAATAAAGGGGACCACAAAAAATTGCATTATTGGCTTTATTTTAACAAAAAATCTTAGGGTACATTAAACATATGTTTCTTATTGCAAGTTTGTCCTTGAATAAAATAGTGAACATACAAGACAACTTGTCTTTTAGTAGTAAATAAGCAAACAAAGGCTCCTAATTTAGCTGCTGATGTATGCAGTAACATATTGTGTCATTTTCCATTCTATTATTTTGTCAAAATTATTAAGTACAAATGGTAGAAAATGAATTATTAATCTACTTGTTCATTTACTGTTAATATCTGCTTACTTTCTCTTTTAACATGTTCTATCTACACTTCTATTAAAATATAATAATCACTTATTCTTCTGTTGTTTGATACTTTACATTAGTTTTGGATGATACCACAAATTTGGGTATCAATCCGATACCAAGTCGTTACAGGATCATGCATTGGTCATATATGAGATGCTCACCATAGTTACAGTCTAAGAGGAAACAACAAATTAGATTTTCCTAAATTTAGAACAACTTTAAAATCAATGTGCATTTCAGTGCGTGGAGTCAGTCTGTGGAACAACTTAGGGGACAAGTGTTCTAACATGATTCAATTTAAAAGACTGTTTAAAAAAGAAGTACTGAAGAAGTACGAGGAGGAAAGAGAGTGATGCCCTCAGCACAGAACGATGAGAGAGAGGTGTATGGTCAGAGAGTGTTTGGGCCTGTGTGTGTGTATGTGTGTGTGTGTGTGTGTGTGTTTTGTCTCGTCTTGTCTTGTCTTATAGTAACAGTGGTAAAATAGTAGTATCGACTAGATACGCTACACTACTTGGTATCATTACAGTGGATGTTAGGTGTCGATCCACCAATGGCGTTTGTTTACATTTTGACGCCGGTGAGCTTCGGTGTGTAGTGAAGCATGTTTAGCTATTCCTCGTCCTGCAGGGATGATACTTGTAAGAAACTTACTTTATTGGTCGCCATGGAGACCAGGATTAGTGATTTAGAAGTAGCTAAAACACTGCCGACTGCGGCTGGACTTTAGCCGCTAGCTAGCTAGCCATGTCTTAAAGCACCTCTTCCTGAGGGCGTTTCAGTCTTATAACTTCACCTTTATCTTTAGTCTTTAAGCCAAAATGCGTCCGTTCTCCCTTTTTTGTCTACACACTGTGTCTGCTTGTAAGTACTCCGTGATTGTGCACTGCAGAACATGCTCGTCTTATCGTAAACCGGGGCGCAGTGGGTGGCGGACTCTGTACTTTTCAGAGGCGGCATAGTACCGAATATGATTCATTAGTATCACGGTACTATACCAATACCGGTATACCGTACAACCCTGCTACATACTTTAAAGTGGTTTTGGATACCGCCTACCACTTTTGAGGAAGCAATCTCCCCCATTAACTTGATCAAGTCAGCCATATCTCTCCTCACTAGAGTCTGACTGCCGAGATAGATGTCTTTGCAAATTCAAAGAATTCCTCTCTCATTTCTGGCCTGAGGTGATAGGAGGCTCAGACTACAGAGTCAAGCGACTGTGACACTGTCAGAGGGATAGACTGTGAAAATCCCAAAACGGGAACATCAGAGCTAACATGAATGAAGACATGACAGGCAGATAACGGAGAGATGAGAGGGCGTAGGGGTATTGCATGACCATGTGGCCGGTGCAAGGGGAAGGAGACACACTGGTAGCTGTAAGCAACGATACAGGGGGATACTGAGTCAAAACATGGACAGAAATTGAGGAAAAGGAGGACAAGGCAGGGAAACTCAGATCTATTTTTAATGCCACTGACTGGGGATCAGCAAAAGGAATGTATAATTACTGCCTCATGAATAATACAGGCAGGCATCTTTTAATTAGCCACACCAGGCACACTGCAGCAACCGCGGTCGATGGGACAAACACACGCGTCTGCACGTGGACATCACAGACATTCCTTTTTCGGTATATGCACGGGTCGCCATAGACACGAGTAGCATGTTCGTTAGTGTTCATGCTAAACGCGCTCGCAAACTCGGACGCTCCCCCTGGGAGGAAGGCGTAAAGTCAAGAGGTGCAATGATGAAGGAAGGGCTGGTGCCTTGGCAATGACTTTCTGACAGCCTGAACAAGAGCAGCACCTTGATGCACTGTCTGCCTGTCATGTGTTGGATAACACTGAACTTTAAAGGCCCAGCTATTAAACACATCACCAGCTGATATATGCTGGTAGTGATTGTAGTTTGTACAGTAGGTGTACACGCAGGTGGTCTTTGTGTACATTTAAAAAGACAGATAAGAAAAGGTCACTGATCAACAAAACTAACGTCCATCCATTTTCTACCGCGTGTCCCTTTCGGGGTGGCGGGGGGTGCTGCAGCCTATCTCAGCTGCATTCGGGGCGGAAGGCGGGGTACACCCTGGACAAGTCGCCACCTCATCACAGGGCCAACACAGATAGACGGACAACATTCACACTCACATTCACACACTAAGGCCAATTCTTAGTGTTGCCAATGAACCTATCCCCAGGTCAGTGACGTGCGGTCACTAGAGGCAGGTGAGGCGGGGCCTCACCTGCCATCATGGAAAGAAAAAAAATGTAAAAAGAATTTTTTTTTATAAAATTGTTATATGTATCCAGTGATTATACTATAAAGTTATTTTCCGTTTAACTTCACCAGTTTTAGATTATTTTTATTCACATTTGCCGTTCAAATACTGAGAAGAGACGGTGCGGTGATCAGCAGCCAGTTGAGGCACGTCACTCAATTGGGCCTCACCATGGATTGTGGACTTGACTAACTACTGGCCTGCTGTGCAGTGAGACCATATTGCTATATGAATTATATTATACATTTCCATAGTTTAGTTAGCTGAGGTATATAATGTACAGTGTATTTTGTCAACAACTGTATGTGTGTAACGTATTTCTTGTGCTGAGCAATCATAAAACTGCTGCGAAGACGCACTGGCTGAGGCTCGCGTAATCCCGCCTCCTGGTGCCGGTTATTGCACCTCCGCCGCAGACTGCACCCCCCGACGGGAGCGGAACACCAACCAAAGCCCACACCCAAACCCTCCACATGCAAGACCGAATCCACCCAAAAAAAGTCACTTAACAAGAAGCCAAAAAGTGCAAAAACAACATTGCTTGCGCCGGAGGAGCCGTGAACGACTGCAGGGACACCACATTAGGTACACCTGCAGACTGCAGCATGGATTTCATATTTCATTCATTCACAACTCCTCCAACACGAACACCACTGTTCCCGCACTTATAAGTAAAGGTAAGACCATAATAACGTTTTTTTTATTAAATGTGCTTTTTTGTGTGCTACAGTTTGTATGTGTAAAGTTAAAGTTAAGTTAAAGTACCAATGATTGTCAAACACACACTAGGTGTGGTGAAATTTGTCCTCTGCATTTGACCCATCCCCTTGCTCACCCCCTGGGATGTGAGGGGAGCAGTGGGCAGCAGCGGCGCCGCGCCCGGGAATAATTGTTGGTGATTTAACCCCCAATTCCAACCCTTGATGCTGAGTGCCAAGCAGGGAAGAATGCTGGTATGAGCTTTTAAACATAACCCGTTAACTGCTGCCAATCAAATGGTGAATAAGATACTCTTTAGGGTTCATATGTTTGTAAATCTGACTGTGATGAAGTCAGTGCCTCACCAGTCATGAACCTCACCGCACGTCACTGCCCCAGGTGCATGTCTTTGGAGGTGGGAGGAAGCCGGAGTACCCGGAGGGAACCCACGCAGTCACGGGGAGAACATGCAAACTCCACACAGAAATATTCCGAGCCCAGGATTGAACTCAGGACTACTCAGGCACATGCACTAACCCCTGTGCCACCGTGCTGTGTTATTCGTTAATTAAAAGGTGTTTGTGTGTAGTTGATACAACTTCATTATCAAACAGCGTCCCAGAGGATAGCTTCCAATTGATAATGGAAATGGACGATGGACCCTCAGCCTCGAAACCTGCCTCCCTGCACATCAAGAGCAGGCAGGAAACTTGATCCAAGTTGGAACGACACATCAAGACTGAGGCAGGATGTTGTTTGGCTATTATCTCCTCGCATGTTCACAGACTCCATTTGTAAGCTAATTTGTGGTTGGCAAAGACATGTTTGAGGATGGGAGAGGATATTGGCAGTAATTTGATGTCTCACTCCATCTTTGTTTGTTGATTAACTTTTAATTGGCAATGAGGCGCTACATTCCAATTTAGGGAGCTTTAACACGAATAGGAGATAGTAACTAAGAAGTCCCTTTTACCTTAATAAAACTAGAATTTTATTGTTGTGGATGACCGCAATGAATCTCGTGAACACCACCCGATTGTTTATTTGGACCATTCTACTAAAATGTTGAAACTCTCTTAAAATAAACTTTAACTTCTATCTTTTTTTCAACCCTCTATACTAAACAAGGAACTATTGAAAATGTCTCTGGCCTTTTTGTTTAATTTTTGAGAAGGTTCCTGTTACGTTTAAAAATATTTGAAAACAAAAATAGCACAGTGGGGAAGTGCACAAAAAGGCAAAGCAGTCTCACATTATAGGGAAAGCTAAGCAGCATGGAGGTTCAATGACTCAGCACTAAGCCAGCTAAAGTTATCCAGGGTAAATCCAACCTAACCTTATCCTTGTCCACACACACACAATGGTCGTTTAAGACCCCGTTGCCCCCCCCCCCTCTCCCCAATCCGACCTAGTACGCTATGTTGCTTTTTGTGTAGGTTCTTAAAATTAACCTATCTGAACAATATCCAGTGTTGTGGTATTTCAATTCACTGGAATCCAGTGTGTTGTGGGGTCTTATTGTAGTGAATCACACCTGAGCGATCATACATTTTGATTGATTGATTGAGACTTTTATTAGTAGATTGCACTGTACAGTACAGACCACTAAATAGTAACACTCGAATAAGTTTTTCAACTTGTTTAAGTCGGGGTCCACGTTAATCAATTCATGGTATAAATATATACTATCAGCATAATACAGTCATCACACAAGTTAATCATCATCAGAGTATATACATTGAATTATTTACATTATTTACAATCCGGGGAGTGGGATGTGGAGCAGTGAACATAGTGAGCTCAGAAAGCATAAGAACAAGTATATACATTTGATTATTTACAATCCGGGGAGGTGGGATGTGGTGGGGGGAGGGTGTTAGTCGAGGGTTGTAGTTGCCTGGAGGTGTTCTTTTAGTGCGGTTTTGAAGGAGGGTAGAGGTGCACTTTCTTTTACACCTGTTGGGAGTGCATTCCATATTGATGTGGCATAGAAGGAGAATAAGTTAAGACCTTTGTTAGATCGGAATCTGGGTTTAACGTGGTTTGTGGAGCTCCCTCTGGTGTTGTGGTTATGGATTAATCAAATTAATTAATCAAACCTTTAACGGACATATGAAAGTAAACAATGTGATAAAGAACATTTTACATCAATCAATCTAGGGATCTAGATATCCGGTCAGGACACTCCTCACTCTTTTGTCTTCACCTTCATTGTTCATTCGTTCTTGGTGACTTTATATACTCTGGACCTAGACGTTGAGTCCGCGACATACATGGCGGACAATAACTGATACAGTCTGCTTTGCCAGTCCAAAAGCATTCGCCGTTTTCCGTGGTCTTCCCTCGAGGGCCAGATAATACAATGCACACGGGAGCCCACATTCTCGTTGACTCTCCTTCGACAAATGGACGAAGTCTTTCGGTAAGTAGAATCACAGCTGACCTAGACATTCGAAAGTTCTCTTGCCATCTGAGAAGTGTTGTATCCCAAATAGGTATTCATGTGTGATTTCCACAAGCGTCTGTACAGACGGAAGGAGAAACACGGGCATGTCTGGATGACTCGCCTCCATATTTCCAGCCAGCCTTATTATGAAGCTGGCTGTGGCGCGTTCTTTCTGACGTCACTTCCTGTGTGGGGCGCGGTCTTTCTGGCGTCACTTCCTCTCTGAATTCAGTTTGTAAACGATCAATGAGTCCATACAAAGTTAAGAACCGGAGATTCAAGAAATAGACGGCGCACTTACCCGTGTAAAAAATTATCCAAGGAGGAGAACCTTAAACGATGAATTAGTGTGGCCGAAACGTGGCTTGGGCTAAATAATTATTCGTTTAAGGGGTTATCCGGCTTAGTGTAGACATAGCCTCAGTCCCATCCTGGATTAGAAGCATCCTGAATGGCAACAAATCCTGATTGGACAGTTGTGGCCTGATTGCCAATCAGGAACAAGCGAGGGAGCCAGCGCTCAGACAAACAAAGTGATGGCCAATGGAAACAAAAAGCAAGTGGAAACAAAAATAATAGCACTGGACAGGAAATAAAACAAAATGCCAGTGACTAATTATAAATGTCACAAGAGCTCCTGAACCAAAACTGACTCAATTGAGTAAGAGCACTGAACGTAACACAATTGAGTTTGTTTTGGCCACATAACGTTGGTAGAGCGGCTGTGCCAGCAACTTGAGGGTTCCTGGTTCGATCACCCTTGCTCCTGTTGGGTCGTGGTGGCCTTGCATTGCAGCTCTCGCCATCAGGGTGTCAATGTGTGTGTGAATGTGGAAATAGTGTCAAAGCGTTTTGAATACCTTGAAAGTAGAAAAGCGCTACATAAGTATAACCCATATTGTCACAAAACACATTATAAAGTAATTCAACCGAAAACAAACAAATAACGTCCAATAAATAATTAAGGTAACAGGACTGTGTCACAGTCGTAAATTAAATATCACAGTATACAGAAAAATAAATGAGTGATGAACTGAAATATCCGAAATTGCTTTTACCGCTTTCGGCAGAAAGATTTATCACTACGGATGATACTCGAAACCGATTTTCCCGGTTGTTCGATACGAAAAGAACCGAGTCCTCGGACTCAAATCCCTTTTTGGGAACCGGTACCCGTTATCGAGACCACTATAGTAAAGAAAAAGAGTTGGTTCTTCATTCGAATCCCTGGGAACAAATCCCGTCCCGACCAGAAATGCCCAGTGAGATATCACAAGAAATGACGTCACGTAGCTCAGTCATTAGGCGCAGATAGCGAAAGCAGGAAAAACAATGGACCGGAAAAAGCGCTCCAAAGTGTAATAAAGTTCAAAACAAAAGGTATAATCCAATGAATAACTTTACTGAGAGATTTGAGCAGGGTACAAACACATGACGAACACTTTTACGACCAACAGGAAACATAGCAACCAGGCTAGCAACGCACCTCCTTTACGGCAGCTGTCGCAACGTTCTTAAAGCAACCGCAGCACATACATATATATACAACACATCTCCCTTTTTTAACTTTTGTTTTTCTTTCCTTGCAAACAAAACAAAATCACACTGTATATGTGTTGTCTGTCTATAAATAATGCAGACGAGGCGTGTTGGCTGAGTTCTTGACGTTTACTTTCACAGCGTGCTCATAACCTCATTCTTAGCTGCCGGGTGACGACATGCAACAACACTTTTCGGGGCTACCGCGCATGCTCGTCACTCCCGTTGCATGCTGCGTAGTGTAGTTGTTATATTCCCTAGCTCATAACATCACATCTTTCCCCCTATAAAGAAATAATTTTAACTCAATAAAGTGTATTTCTTTTTTTAGCTTTAACTTTAATTTTTTTTTAGCATTGTAACCACATTTGCAAACAACTTCTCTTCATAGAATTTTCTTTCAATAAAGAAATAAAGTGCAAAAATGTCAAAGCATCATAACAAACAGTTATGTCAAATAGCAGCAGAAGTGCACTTTTTGGAGAGCTGTATTATTTTCAGTTTTGTGCCCAAGGGACTGATTTTATTTAACACTATATTATTATTTATACACCTATAATGATCACAGAGACAGGTTGTTTTTGTGTTACTGTATATATTTGTTTTTCTGAAAAATCCCACTTAATATACTTTGGGTAACAACAGTCAATATTTATTTATTTTATTTTATTTTTTAGGGGGGTAACAGTCAATATGTATTTATTTATTAGATTTATTTTTTTTCTCTTATATAATAAAAGTGAGCTTTTGTTAAACCAAATATTATTTGTTTTTTTTCCATATACAACAACCTATCTGGACTTGATAAGAGAATCGATAAGGAATCGGTTCGATAAGACGATTCGATAATAGGCTTGAACTCAATAATTTCAAACATCATCCCTATTTATCACTGAAACAGGATGTTGTGATGATGTAAGCGAGAAGCACGCAACTGTCTGCATTAGAGGGGAGAGAAAGGTGTGCGATGTGAGCAGTGGTGGCTGATGGTTTTTCAAGGAGGGGAACCGCCAAGAGGGAGGCTATAGTGTAAGTGCTTTGCTTGGAGCCACGCAGCAGCACTCAGTGCTAGTCAGGGACATTGCACAGCGACACAAGCCAAGAGTCTCCAAACATGAGTACAGTCTCCAATAACACCAGCAAAAGATTTGTCACATTTGTCACTAGTCATTTTTAATGAAGAAAAGGTCACTAAAAGGATTATAAAAGTCACCATATCAACTTGGAACAACGGAAGGAAACTTGCAAAATGCTGTGACAGTGGTTTATAGTTTGCTGATGATGAATAAAGGAGTCTGCCTCAGACAGATAGTCCAATCATCATGCTGAAGCCATACTTGCCAACCCTCCCGGATTTTCCGGGAGACTCCCGAAATTCAGCGCCTCTCCCGAAAACCTCCCGGGACAAATTTTCTCCCGAAAATCTCCCGAAATTCAGGCGGACTCAGGTCCATGCGGACCTGAGTCCGCTTTCCCACAATATAAACAGCGTACCTGCCCAATCACGTTATAACTGTAGAATGATGGAGGGCGAGTTCTTGGTTTCTTATGTGGGTTTATTGTTAGGCAGTTTCATTAACGTCTTCCCAGCGCGGCAACAACACACAACAACAGCAGTCACGTTTTCGTCTACCGTAAAGCAGTTCGTCTGCCGTAAACAGCAATGTTGTGACACTCTTAAACAGGACAATACTGCCATCTAGTGCATTTGATGAAAGCACTTTTGTGCGTGCCACACAGCAATGCATCATCAGAGAGGGTGTTCAGCATGGTTAGAAAAATAGTGACAGAGAATAGAACAAGAATGGACAATTCAACCCTTAACTCAACAATGAGTAGATGAGTGTTGTGTGTGTGTATATGTGTAAATAAATGAACACTGAAATTCAAGTATTTATTTTATATATATATATATATATATATATATATATATATATATATATATATATATATATATATATATTTATAGCTAGAACTCACTGAAAGTCAAGTATTTATTGTATATATATATATA
Organism: Nerophis lumbriciformis; assembly: GCF_033978685.3. NCBI lineage: Eukaryota > Metazoa > Chordata > Actinopteri > Syngnathiformes > Syngnathidae > Nerophis > Nerophis lumbriciformis. Next base: position 23,333,767 of record NC_084557.2, read on the forward strand.
TATATATATATACTGTGTATATATATATATATATATATATATATATATATATATATATATACGTATGAAATACTTGACTTAGTATTTCTTATATATATATACAGTATATATACAGTATATATATATATATATATATATATATATATATATATATATATATATATATATATATATATATATATATATATATATATATATATATATATGAAATACTTGACTTGGTGAATTCTAGCTGTAAATATACTCCTCCCCTCTTAACCACGCCCCCAACCACGTCCCCCGCCCCGCCCCCCCACCTCCCGAAATCGGAGGTCTCAAGGTTGGCAAGTATGCTGAAGCGCCCAGGGCAGCCGAGGCCAAGCCCACTTTCTAAAGACTCCCAGAAATGCAGAGCGTCCGATAGGCGGGACTAAGCCGAGCATTTGTTCAATGGCTGTCTCCTTTAATAGATTTTGACAGATTTTTGTGCGCCGTCTATAATGTTCAATATTCTTAATGGAATATTTAAAATGTTAGTGTTGTTCACTAGAGTCATCTTGCAGTGTACACATATCTCTTATGTGTGACTGCCATCTATTGGTCACACTTATTTAACCATGTACCAAATAAAATAGCTTAGAGGTCGGTAAGCACAACCAGAATGATTCCGTACCTCAGGCGCACCGGGTTATAAGGCGCACCGACGATTTTTGAGAAATGAAAGGATTCTAAGTGTGCCTTATAGTTAAAAAAATACGGTAGTGTACTATATTTGGAAGGGTTCTAATCTTTTAATGGCTGTAAGTAGAAGAGACACGGACATAAGCGCGGATTTACGGGAGCTTTATTTTTCAACTCACATGTAAGATAATTGCCACAGCGTCAATTCCGGTCCTTCAACAATTGCTATTTCTTCGGATTCAAAATATGTATTCATATATTACATGTAACCTATTATTTGCACATTATTGACAAGTGATGCACCAAAAATTAGGCCGTCTTAAATAAAAACCGAAACCGGATGTTGTGATAAAATATACATTTCCGCTGGCGACTTCGTCTTTCTCGGCGTACACGAATGACGTAGCTTGCCGAAAGCTGACGAAAAAAATCACATTCGGGTCACACACAAATGGCGTTGCGTTTAGACCAGGGGTCGGCAAACCCGCGGCTCTAGAGCCGCATGCGGCTCTTTAGCGCCGCCATAGTGGCTCCCTGGAGCTTTTCCAAAGATGAATGAAAAATGGAAAAAGATGAGGGGAAATAATTTAATTTTTGTTTTAATATGGTTTCTGTAGGAGGTCAAACATGACACAAACCTCCCTAATTGTTATAAATCCCACTATTTATATTAAACATGCTTCACTGATTCGAGTATTTGGCGAGCGCCGTTTTGTCCTACTAATTTTGGCGGTCCTTGAACTCACCGTAGTTTGTTTACATGTATAACTTTCTCCGACTTTCTAGGACGTGTTTTATGCCACTTCTTTTTCTGTCTCATTTTGTCCACCAAACTTTTAACATTGTGCATGAATGCACAAAGGTGAGTTTTGTTGATGTTATTGACTTGTGGGGAGTGCTAATCGGGCATATTTGGTCACTGCATGACTGCAATGCTAATCGATGCTAACATGCTATTTAGGCTAGCTATATGTACATATTGCATCATAATGCCTCGTTTGTAGCTATATTTGAGCTCATTTAGTTTCCTTTAAGTCTGTTAATTCAATGTATATCTCATGACACACTATCTGTATGTAATTTAGTTTTTAATTTTTTTGCGGCTCCAGACAGATTTGTTTTTGTATTTTTGGTCCAATATGGCTCTTTCAACATTTTGGGTTGCCGACCCCTGGTTTAGACTGAAGTCCATCCATCCATCCATCCATGGATGGATGGATGGATTCTAATCGGAATCAGGACTACCTCCTGATGTGGCCTGAATCTGATGCCAAAATATCAGATTTGAAGCACTTTAGAGCGTTAAGACTGGCAAAAAAAATCAGGTCTATGTCACTTGAGGGCAAAAAAAAGTAACATTTGGTGTGCAGTATAAATGCAATTGTAATTATAATTGGCATAATATTTTATTTCGGTGTTTCGTTTTTTGGCATTAGTCTCCTCATTTTTAGTTTTGATTCAGTATGTTCATTTCGGTGCATCCCTAAAATAAATGAGCAAACTTAGTTCTGCCCTTCCCATAGACTGCAGCTGATCCAACAACCATATGATGCAACTTCCTCTGGACCATGTGACTTGCGGAATATTCAACATTTTTGAGCGGGGTGTAATATATTACAGTAACATGACCAAAAACAGACTGAAGTGTAAATTTAACATGTTTTTTAAAGAAATTTAATGTATAGTTAGAATAAGGAGTAAGACAAAAATGGGTTTAAAGGAATACAATTATTATTAGGGATGTCCGATAATGTCTTTTTGCTGATATCCGATATTCCGATATAGTCCAACTCTTTAATTACAGATACCGATATCAACCGATATATACAGTCGTGGAAATAACACATTATGATGCCTAATTTGGACAACCAGGTATGGTGAAGATAAGGTACTTTTAAAAAATTTTTATAAAATAAAATAAGATCAATAAATTAAAAACATTTTCTTGAATAAAAAAGAAAGTAAAACAATATAAAAACAGTTACATAGAAACTAGTAATTAATGAAAATGAGTAAAATTAACTGTCAAAGGTTAGTACTATTAGTGGACCAGCAGCACGCACAATCATGTGTGCTTACGGACTGTATCCCTTGCAGACTGTATTGATATATATTGATATATAATGTAGGAACCAGAATATTAATAACAGAAAGAAACAACCCTTTTGTGTGAATGAGTGTGAATGAGTGTAAATGGGGGAGGAAGATTTTTTGGGTTGGTGCACTAATTGTAAGTGTATCTTGTGTTTCTTATGTTGATTTAATAAAACAAAAACAAAAAAACAAACAAAAACAAAAAAAACGATACCGATAATGAAAAAAACGATACCGATAATTTCCGATATTACATTTTAACGCATTTATCGGCCTGAGCATCTCTAATTATTATATTTATGGATATAGTCAAATTTTAGGAAGCAGAGACAGGCAATACATGCTCCTTATCCAGTGTTCGAGGTAGTTTAAAGGAATATTTTACATCATATTTATGAAGTATAGGAAATAAGATCAAGGTGCAGGACACTGCTTACAAAATAAATATATTTTACAGTTCATTTTATCCTGTATTTAAATGAGGAACTTTATTGTTACATCAGCACACATGAGACTCATGAGATGTAATTATTATACAATATATTTTTTTTTCTTCCAGCCGCTGTAGTGGCTGCTGTTGGCAGGAGCTCTGTGCTCTTGTGTCATCCTTTTGTGTTCCTGATGATTCCCTCTTGTTTTCATGTGTTTGTTTTTTTTGCCTTTTTGGTTCGTGTCCCTTTGGGACTGTATGACAAGGGGTGGTACTTTCGTGACTTCTGCGGTGCTTTTTTGTAAATTTCTGGATCTGCCTCCCGGGAGCCTTTTGGCCATGGAGACCAAGCTGCTGGGTTTCTGCCACACCAGAGTCCGTGTGGAGAGACTGGAGGAGATGCGGATGAAGAGACACGGCTGCGGAGCTGGCGCTGAGTGCTGGGACGGACAAGCTTCACAGTGTCTTGGCTGAAAGAGCAGGTATCGGACACCTCGGTCTCCTTAGACGTATCCTCGCTCATCCACGTGGACTGGACACTGGCCGAGAGTTGGTGGGCGGCTGAGGGTGGAGTCGGCTCTCTTGGTTGCTTTGTTGGGTCTGCTCCTGTCTCTGGCCATGCTCCCCCCACCCCAGCAGACAGTGGCATGGAACACCGCAGAGGCCACCACAGTGTGTATGTGTCATGATCCGTGGTCGGATCATGTTTTGTGTTATCGGTTTGTTTTGGACTCCTTTTAGTTCCTGGTTATGCACTTTCTGAGATTAATCACCATGGTTACTTATGATATTCACCTGCCTTTTCGCGCACCTGTTGCTCATCAGAGACTCTATTTAGTTCTGCCTTTTCCGGTCACTCATTGTAGCTTCGTTGTTTGCTCCATGCAACTGTTACGTTTGACTTTCCTGATTTCTTGCCTCTGTGTTTCCTGTGCTAAGTTTTGCCTTAGCTCCGCGTGCAATCAACACGCATCCTTTTTGCTTGTTTTCGGTTGGTCTTTGATTTATGACAATAAATCATCTCCTACCTCACGCTGGCGTCCGGAGTAGTCCGTGTAGCATTGGAGGAACGATCCCGCAGCAAGCTGCAACCCCAACCAGTATGTTGTTGTTGTTTTACTTCGAAGTTGGTAGAGTGGCCGTGCCAGCAGTCGGAGGGTTCAATCAATCAATCAATCAATGTTTATTTATATAGCCCTAAATCACAAGTGTCTCAAAGGGCTGCACAAGCCACAACGACATCCTCGGTACAAAGCCCACATAAGGGCAAGGAAAAACTCACCCCAGTGGGACGTCGATGTGAATGACTATGAGAAACCTTGGAGAGGACCGCATATGTGAGTAAACCCCCCCCCCCCCCCCCCCCCCTCTAGGGGAGACCGAATGCAATGGATGTCGAGTGGGTCTGACATAATATTGTGAGAGTCCAGTCCATAGTGGATCCAACATAATAGTAAGAGTCCAGTCCATAGTGGGGCCAGCAGTACACCATCCCGAGCGGAGGGTTGCTGGTTACTGGGGTTCAATCCCCACCTTCTACCATCCTAGTCACGTCTGTTGTGTCCTTGGGCAAGACACTTCACCCCTTGCTCCTGGTGGCTGCTGGTTAGCGCCTTGCATGGCAGCTCCCGCCATCAGTGCGCGAATGTGTGTGTGAATGGGTGAATGTGGAAATACTGTCAAAGCGCTTTGAGTACCTTGAAGGTAGAAAAGCGCTATACAAGTATAACCCATTTATCATTTATTTATTTACTTTTGTGGCTGTGTGTAGAAGTGGCTGGTTGCGTCAGCTCTACTCTTGTAATGTCTTTAATATCCTTTGTGTTCCTTGATGTTTCCCTCTTACACACATGCTTATGTGTGCTATGGCCATGATTTTTTCTCCCTCTTAGCCTAAGTCTGGACCCACTCTCCAGGGGCCCAGGCTTAGACTGAATTTTTTCTTTCTGCCCCCCTCCCCAGCGTTGACCTGTTTCTCACCTTTTTGTAAGGGGCGCCGGAAGTTGGCAGACCCGTCAGCGATCCTGTTCTGTCTCCCTGTAATGTTTGTCTGCTCTTGAATGGGATTGTGCTGAAAATCTTAATTTCCCCTCGGGAATTATTAAAGTATTTCTGATTCTGAAATATACAAATAGTACAGTGTAGGTGGATTTGCCCATTTATAATATTAATAACGTTTTTATTGGTCTGTTGGAGGAAAAAACGTATAATTCCCTCCTGGGTTTATCTTTCTCATTCCTGACTTTGTCTTTATTTTTTATTTGTGGAATGAATAGACAGTAGTATGTGACCAGTTATGTGTGAGCTGCCAGTGCAAGGACAAAACAAGAGCTACTCACCAGCAGCCTTGCTATAGCCAGTGACATCATATACTGTACAAGAGCTGTATCAAAATTCCTCTTTTAGAATTGCCACTCATTATTAAGTCTAACCAAAAAATTAGAAATCGCTCTTAAGATGCAGAGCAATTCCACGCCAAACTACAGTCACAAACATACCGTATTTTTCGGAGTATAAGTCACACCGGCCGAAAATGCATAATAAAGAAGGAAAAAAACATATATAAGTCGCATTTTTGGGGGAAATTTATTTGATAAAACCCAACACCAAGAATAGACATTTGAAAGGCAATTTAAAATAAATAAAGAATAGTGAACAACAGGCTGAATAAGTGTACGTTATATGAGGCATAAATAACCAACTGAGAACGTGCCTGGTATGTTAACGTAACATATTATGGTAAGAGTCATTCAACATATAGAACATGCTATACTGTACGTTTACCAAACAATCTGTCACTCCTAATCGCTAAATCCCATGAAATCTTACGTGAATGAGCTAAATAATAATATTTGATATTTTACGGCAATGTGTTAATAATTTCACACATAAGTCGCTCCTGAGTATAAATCGCACTCCTCGGCCAAACTATGAAAAAAACTGCGACTTATAGTCCGAAAAATACGGTACACATTATGTCATAACTAAGCATTGTTATTCATGTGAAGCAGTCATACACCTCTTATAGTCCTTATAATTTACAGGTTACCTATTTTCCACCGTGAGCACATTTTATATTAAAGGATGGAAGTGCTTATTCCCTTGCAGATGCCTACACATAATTACATTTGAAGCCATTATTTATTATAATACAACATTTGTGAGAGCTATGGAATTACATCGAGGTGTCAATGTGCTGCATTGCCTTCAGTAACTCAAAATTATTATACCCAATCTTGCGTAAGCCTTTTGCTACAGCTACATGGAGAATATAAACAATAATTATTACCCACTTCAGAGAATGAACATTACTTATCTACTTGAGTTTTCCTTTTCCCCTCTTTTCACACCTTGTTCTAAATAGTTTATACGTGCACGGCGGAGGGCTTAAAACGGGATTCCCATACATTTACTTTTATGAGAGCTGTTTTTCAATTAAATGAAAGCATTCTGCAGACCATTATTTATATAGTGGCGTATCCCTCACTCTTGTTTTAGTCGACATTTGCATGGCATCACTAAGAGGCTCCTCGCTATAAAGAACCCGTTGAGTAGTGGGACATTGGTGAGGAGGCAGAGAAAGTGCTGAAGCCAACAGTGCAGATGATAAGAATGAGAATAGTGTTGCTGGAGGTATTTAGGATGTGTTGGTAATCAGCCTACCATACATTGGTGGGGCTGTTGACATCTCCCTCAGGAAGTGGGTTAATTTGAGCAGCTCTTCTGGCTAAATCAATGCGTCAGCGGCAGCTATCTCATTACACAAGCCACCGCTGCGTCTCAATGAGGGAACAAGGGAATTTCTATTTGCCAACAAAAAGACATATCTCTGTTTTTCACTCTTCTATCCCTATATAGAGGCAGGTGAGCTTCACTTTGCAGGAAAACACCTTTTTTTTTTTTAGAAAATTGTTATTTTATTTATATATAGACCTGCTCAGTGGCCTTGTGGTTAGAGTGTCCGCCCTGAGACTGGAAGGTCGTGAGTTCAAACCCCGGCCGAGTCATACCAAAGACTATAAAAATGGGACCAATTACCTCCCACTCAGCATCAAGGGTTGGAATTGGGGGTTGAATCACCAAAATGATTCCCGAGCACGGCCACTGCTGCTGCTCACTGCTCCCCTCACCTCCCAGGAGGTGAACATGGGGATGGGTCAAATGCAGAGGATAATTTCACCACACCTAGTGAGTGTGTGACAATCGTTGGGACTTTAATTTTAACTTTGTGGTTGCATCATGCAATATTACCACAATATCAATGGCTTAAGGTAAAATAACTCTCGTATTTTCCAGACTATAAAGCCGCTACTTTTTAAGACCCACTTTTATTCTTTGGCTTTTAACACTACATGAGTTGTGTGGTCCTCTGTGGTCTTCTGTGTTTTACTTTTTTTTTTATTTCTATTTGTTTTAATTGGTTTTACCCTTTAAAATCGTTTTTAATCATATTTATTTTATATTGGTTTTATATTTATTTTTGTTTTTTTTGTTTTTATTCAGTCATTGGTGGAGCCTCCTCTCTGAGCTGCCACCTTAACGTGGTAGAGGAGTTTGCGTGTCCCAATGATCCTAGGAGCTATGTTGTCCGGGGGCTTTATGCCCCCTGGTAGGGTCTCCCAAGGCAAACTGGTCCTAGGTGAGGGATCAGACAAAGAGCAGCTCGAAGATCTCTATGAGGAACACTGACAAGGAACCCAGATTTCCCTCGCCCGGACGCGGGTCACCGGGGCTCCCCTCTGGAGCCAGGCCCGGAGGTGGGGCACGATGGCGAGCGCCTGGTGGCCGGGCCTGCCCCCATGGGGCCCGGCCGGGCACAGCCCGAAGAGGCAACGTGGGTCCCCCCTCCAATGGGCTCACCACCCATAGCAAGGGTCATAGAGGTCGGGTGCGATGTGAGCTGGGCGGCAGCCGAAGGCAGGGCACTTGGCGGTCCGATCCTCGGCTACAGAAGCTAGCTCTTGGGACGTGGAACGTCACCTCGCTGGGGGGGAAGGAGCCTGAGCTAGTGCGCGAGGTGGAGAAGTTCCGGCTAGATATAGTCGGACTCACTTCGACGCACAGCAAGGGCTCTGGAACCAGTTCTCTCGAGAGGGGCTGGACTCTCTTCCACTCTGGCGTTGCCGACAGTGAGAGGCGACGGGCTGGGGTGGCAATTCTTGTTTCCCCCCGGCTCAGAGCCTGCACATTGGAGTTCAACCCGGTGGACGAGAGGGTAGCTTCCCTCCGCCTTCGGGTGGGGGAACGGGTCCTGACTGTGGTTTGCGCTTATGCGCCAAACCGCAGCTCAGAGTACCCACCCTTTTTGGATTCACTCGAGGGAGTACTTGAGAGTGCGCCCCCGGGTGATTCCCTCGTTCTACTGGGAGACTTCAATGCTCATGTTGGCAGCGACAGTGAAACCTGGAGAGGCGTGATTGGGAAGAATGGCCGCCCGGATCTGAATCCGAGTGGTGTTTTGTTATTGGACTTTTGTGCTCGTCACAGATTGTCAATAACAAACACCATGTTCAAACATAAGGGTGTCCATATGTGCACTTGGCACCAGGACACCCTAGGCCGCAGTTCCATGATCGACTTTGTAGTTGTGTCATCGGATTTGCGGCCTCATGTTTTGGACACTCGGGTGAAGAGAGGGGCGGAGCTTTCTACCGATCACCACCTGGTGGTGAGTTGGCTGCGATGGTGGGGGAGGATGCCGGACAGACCTGGCAGGCCCAAACGCATTGTGAGGGTTTGCTGGGAACGTCTGGCAGAGTCTCCTGTCAGAGAGAGTTTCAATTCCCACCTCCGGAAGAACTTTGAACATGTCACGAGGGAGGTGCTGGACATTGAGTCCGAATGGACCATGTTCCGCGCCTCTATTGTCGAGGCGGCTGATTGGAGCTGTGGCCGCAATGTAGTTGGTGCTTGTCGTGGCGGTAATCCTAGAACCCGTTGGTGGACACCGGCGGTGAGGGATGCCGTCAAGCTGAAGAAGGAGTCCTATCGGGTTCTTTTGGCTCATGGGACTCCTGAGGCAGCGGACAAGTACCGACAGGCCAAGCGGTGTGCGGCTTCAGCGGTCGCAGAGGCAAAAACTCGGACATGGGAGGAGTTCGGTGAGGCCATGGAAAACGACTTCCGGACGGCTTCGAAGCAATTCTGGTCCACCATCCGCCGCCTCAGGAAGGGGAAGCAGTGCACTATCAACACCGTGTATGGTGAGGATGGTGTTCTGCTGACCTCGACTGCGGATGTTGTGGATCGGTGGAGGGAATACTTCGAAGACCTCCTCAATCCCACCTACACGTCTTCCTATGAGGAAGCAGTGCCTGGGGAGTCTGTGGTGGGCTCTCCTATTTCTGGGGCTGAGGTTGCTGAGGTAGTTAAAAAGCTCCTCGGTGGCAAGGCCCCGGGGGTAGATGAGATCCGCCCGGAGTTCCTTAAGGCTCTGGATGCTGTGGGGCTGTCTTGGTTGACAAGACTCTGCAGCATCGCGTGGACATCGGGGGCGGTACCTCTGGATTGGCAGACCGGGGTGGTGGTTCCTCTCTTTAAGAAGGGGAACCGGAGGGTGTGTTCTAACTATCGTGGGATCACACTCCTCAGCCTTCCCGGTAAGGTCTATTCAGGTGTACTGGAGAGGAGGCTACGCCGGATAGTCGAACCTCGGATTCAGGAGGAACAGTGTGGTTTTCGTCCTGGTCGTGGAACTGTGGACCAGCTCTATACTCTCGGCAGGGTCCTTGAGGGTGCATGGGAGTTTGCCCAACCAGTCTACATGTGTTTTGTGGACTTGGAGAAGGCATTCGACCGTGTCCCTCGGGAAGTCCTGTGGGGAGTGCTCAGAGAGTACGGGGTATCGGACTGTCTGATTGTGGCAGTCCGCTCCCTGTATGATCAGTGCCAGAGCTTGGTCCGCATTGCCGGTAGTAAGTCGGACACGTTTCCAGTGAGGGTTGGACTCCGCCAAGGCTGCCCTTTGTCACCGATTCTGTTCATAACTTTTATGGACAGAATTTCTAGGCGCAGTCAAGGCGTTGAGGGGATCTGGTTTGGTGGCTGCAGGATTAGGTCTCTGCTTTTTGCAGATGATGTGGTCCTGATGGCTTCATCTGGCCAGGATCTTCAGCTCTCACTGGATCGGTTCGCAGCTGAGTGTGAAGCGACTGGGATGAGAATCAGCACCTCCAAGTCCGAGTCCATGGTTCTCGCCCGGAAAAGGGTGGAGTGGGGAGGAGATCTTGCCCCAAGTGGAGGAGTTCAAGTACCTCGGAGTCTTGTTCACGAGTGGGGGAAGAGTGGATCGTGAGATCGACAGGCGGATCGGTGCGGCGTCTTCAGTAATGCAGACGCTGTATCGATCCGTTGTGGTGATGAAGGAGCTGAGCCGGAAGGCAAAACTCTCAATTTACCGGTCGATCTACGTTCCCATCCTCACCTATGGTCATGAGCTTTGGGTTATGACCGAAAGGACAAGATCACGGGTACAAGCGGCCGAAATGAGTTTCCTCCGTCGGGTGGCGGGGCTCTCCCTTAGAGATAGGGTGAGAAGCTCTGCCATCCGGGAGGAGCTCAAAGTAAAGCCGCTGCTCCTCCACATCGAGAGGAGCCAGATGAGATGGTTCGGGCATCTGGTCAGGATGCCACCCGAATGCCTCCCTAGGGAGGTGTTTAGGGCACGTCCCACCGGTAGGAGGCCGCGGGGAAGACCCAGGACACGTTGGGAAGACTATGTCTCCCGGCTGGCCTGGGAACGCCTCGGGGTCCCACAGGAAGAGCTGGATGAAGTGGCTGGGGAGAGGGAAGTCTGGGCTTCCCTGCTTAAGCTGCTGCCCCCGCGACCCGACCTCGGATAAGCGGAAGAAGATGGATGGATGGGTGGGCATTGGTGGAGCTAAGGATAATATTTGAATATTGTTTTTAATATTGTTGTGCAGCACTTTGGAAACATTTCTGTTGTTTAAATGTGCTATACAAATAAAGTGGATTGGATTGGATTGATACGTTTTTCCCAAGCTTTGAACCCTACAAAGGCGCGGCTAATCTACGATTTTTTTCTTTGCTAACGGCTAAATTATAGAATGGATTTAAAAAAAGAAATCAAACAATGTACTAAAATAATCCACTTTAAGAAACTTTTAAACTCAAAATGTTCATGAAGTACATGGAAGAGAATTCTAAAAAAACATTGAATCTTATAAAAAAGGAGAACATCTTATTCATTGAAGGATGAATAAAGACAACATTTTATTTGAGTTATATTGCCGTGTTAAAGGCACCATTTGGAAACAATTAAAGGCCTAATGAAACCCACTACTACCGACCACACAGTCTGATAGTTTATATATCAATGATGAAATCTTAACATTGCAACACATGCCAATACGGCCGGGTTAGCTTACTAAAGTGCAATTTTAAATATTCCGCGAAATATCCTGCTGTAAACCTCTCGGTATGATGATGTCAGCGCGTGACGTCGCGGATTGTAGAGGACATTTTGGGACAGCATGGTGGCCAGCTATTAAGTCATCTGTTTTCATCGCAAAATTCCACAGTATTCTGGACATCTGTGTTGGTGAATCTTTTGCAATTTGTTCAATGAACAATGGAGACAGCAAAGAAGAAAGCTGTAGGTGGGAAGCAATGTATTACGGCCGACTTCAGCAACACAAACACGGCCGGTGTTTCATTGTTTACATTCCCGAAAGATGACAGTCAAGCTTTACCATTGGCCTGTAGAGAACTGGGACAACAGAGACTCTTACCAGGAGGACTTTGAGTTGGATAAGCAGACACGGTACCGTGAGTACGCATGCAGCTGCGGCTTCCAAACATTTGATCGCTTGCCCGTACATGCGTGCCACTATGTGCATGTCACGTACGTAACTTTGGGAACTTTGGGGAAATATATGTGCTGTATGAACTTTGGGGAGGTGAACGGTACTTTGGGCTGTGGGATTGAGTGTGTTGTGCAGGTGTTTGAGTTGTATTGGCGGGTTATATGGACGGGAGGGGGGAGGTGTTTGTTATGCAGGATTAATTTGTGGCATATTAAATATAAGCTTGGTTGTGTTGTGGCTAATAGAGTATATATATGTCTTGTGTTTATTTACTGTTTTAGTCATTCCCAGCTGAATATCAGGTCCCACCCGCCTCTCACAGCATCTTCCCTATCTGAATCGCTCCCACTGCCCTCTAGTCCTTCACTCTCACTTTCCTCATCCACGAATCTTTCATCCTCGCTCAAATTAATGGGGAAATTGTCGCTTTCTCGGTCCGAATCGCTCTCGCTGCTGGTGGCCATGATTGTAAACAATGTGCAGATGTGAAGAGCTCCACAACCTGTGACGTCACGCTACTCGTCTGCTACTTCCGGTACAGGCAAGGCTTTTTTATCAGTGACCAAAAGTTGCGAACATTATCGTCGATGTTCTCTACTAAATCCTTTCAGCAAAAATATGGCAATATCGCAAAATGATCAAGTATGACACATAGAATGGACCTGCTATCCCCGTTTAAATAAGAAAATCGCATTTCAGTAGGCCTTTAAGGTAAGCACATAAACATTTGCAAACTCTTCCTTGTGAATATCTCATTTCACAACGTACTGGTAGATATCTGTGGCTTATATTCCGGTGCGGCAAATGAAAAAATATTGTTTTCTTCTCAAATTTACAAGGTGCAGGCTACTTACAACCTGCACCTTGTTGTAAGTAGTCTTCAGCAAATTCTAAAAATACAATTAATTATTATTGAGAAATAATATTAGATATTACACTAACTTGTATTGTCACCTATAAGACAAAAAGCTAAGATATTGATGCTTTGTTCAGACAGTTTAGCATATATATTGACTTTCTTTGGATTAGATTTGGCATCTTTAACATACAAATGCATCTTTTATTGTTTCTGTGTGTGGCCCTTGATGCAAATCCCTGCATTAAATAGATGGCTTTTGTACACTTGAAATAGATTTGTATGTACAGTGCTAACTCAATTTACAAGTACCCCAACGTACGAGTATTTTAAGATACAAGATGTCGCTCTGCTTTTTGTAAATTATAGAATCAAACAATGTACTAAAATAATCCACGTTAAGAAACTGTTAACACTCAAAGTGTTCATAAAGTGCATGGAAGATAATTCTAAAAAAACATATTGAACCTTATAAAAAAGGAGAAAATCTTATTCATTAAAGGATGAATAATTTTGAATAACAATTTTCTGTTTTGTTTTAACAGCCGTTTTATTGCTGTGTTAAAGGCACCGTTTGGAAACAATTAAGGTAAGTACATAAACATTTGCAAATTATTCCTTGTGAACATCTCATTTCACAACGTACTGGTATGTGGCTTATATATGAAAAAATATAGTTTTCTTCTAAAATTTAGTGGGTGCTGCTTATATACTGGTGTGGCTTATAGTCGGGAAAATATGGCTTCAGGTCAACAGCCAATCATAAGGCAAATTTAGAAAAATAACCATTCATACTCATATTCACAATTTACAGTCTTTAATTAGCCTAACATGACTCGTTTTGAGTTGTGGGGGGACACCTAATAAAACACAGGGGAGAACATGCAAACTTCACACAAAGATGTTCCAACATCAGAGGTAGGCAGAGTAGCCAAAAATTGTACTTGAGAGTACTGTTATTTCAGAATAATATGACTTAAACAAAAGTAAAATGTAGTCATCCAAATAATTAATGTAATGTAATCAAAATATATAATGATAATAATGTAAGTAACCCTTTCAATCCAAAAAATAGTGTTTCTCATTGGTATTTTTACCATTGTAATTGGAAGGTCAATAACTTTTAACTATATTAAATAAGTAAACAAACTCTCAATGTTCGCTAGCAAACATTGCTTTTCAATAAATGTTGAGCATTTTGAAGTATAATTTTTCCTCAGTTGGAAAAACTGGGTCAGGTGGTTTGTGCTGTTGTCTTTTTTCTTGCCATCCTTATCCTTAAACTGGGAAATATAAACATATTATCATACGATTAAATAACTGATGGATAACTGCCAATTATTGTAATATGGAAGTTTGGTTCATACTGTATATGTTGTAAACAGTTATTAGGTGCTTTGACACTGAATTTCCGCTGCCCGGATCATGTTTTGTTTAGTTTTTGACTGCCTCAGTTCTCTTTTCAACACCCTTGGGTTTGTGTGTTTTTGGTTACCATGGGTGCTGATTAGTTTCACCTGCCTCTGATTAGTGTCCGGGACGCTCACCTGCCCCCGGGCACTAATCAGAGAGCTACGTCTTCTTGTTTTTTTTGCCACATTCAGTCTGACAGTCTTATTTGCTTCATGCAACATTTACGTCCTTGTAAACCTTCCAGTTGTTTCTTTTTCGCATTCTTTCTGATGTTCTTTCTTCCTTGTGTTGAATGTTCTCCCTGTTTCTCCGATGTATGATTTTTTGCATGATTTACACGGGATTTCGTAGAAGACATTGCATTTCTTGGCAACAGACAGAAGGCAACACGTCATAGTGGTCAGGTGACCATTCTGAAGAAGACTGCAGATGACAGTCGAAACATGTCAGGTAAAGATTCTATCTAATATACCGAAAATATTGTCTGATTACAAGAACATTTGAAAGAGTATATGAATAAGAAGACATAATGAACCTTTTTGAGCAACATACATTTTCTGCTCTTTTAGCAACAGGGCTCATGTCACAAGTTTTGCAACGTGCACAGACACATAAAGTGTGTGAAACATCGTCATTGAGTATCTTCTACCAAGAATCACGTTCACTGAACAAGGACTGAGCCCAAAAAAAGTCTGCGGGCTATAGAGCTTTTTCTATTCGGGCTCCAGTACTCTGGAATGCCCTACCGGTAACAGTTAGAGATGCTACCTCAGTAGAAGCATTTAAGTCCCATCTTAAAGGGGAACATTATCACAATTTCAGAAGGGCTAAAACCATTAAAAATCAGTTCCCAGTGGCTTATTTAATTTTTCGAAGTTTTTTTCAAAATTTTACCCATCACGCAATATCCCTAAAAAAAGCTTCAAAGTGCCTGATTTTAACCATCGTTATATACACCCGTCCATTTTCCTGTGACGTCACATAGTGATGCCAATACAAACAAACATGGCGGATAGAACAGCAAGTTATAGCGACATTAGCTCAGATTCAGACTCGGATTTCAGCGGCTTAAGCGATTCAACAGATTACGCATGTATTGAAACGGATGGTTGTAGTGTGGAGGCAGGTAGCGAAAACGAAATTGAAGAAGAAACTGAAGCTATAGAGCCATATCGGTTTGAACCGTATGCAAGCGAAACCGGCGAAAACGACACGACAGCCAGCAACACGGGAGAAAGCGAGGACGAATTCGGCGATCGCCTTCTAACCAACGATTGGTATGTGTTTGTTTGGCATTAAAGGAAACTAACAACTATGAACTAGGTTTACAGCATATGAAATACATTTGACCACAACATGCACTTTGAGAGTGCAGACAGCCCAGTTTTCATCAATTAATATATTCTGTAGACCAGTGACGTGCGGTGAGGTTGATGACTGGTGAAGCACTGACTTCATCACAGTCAGATTTACAATCATATGAACCCTAAAGAGTATCTTATTCACCATTTGATTGGCAGCAGTTAACGGGTTATGTTTAAAAACTCATAGCAGCATTCTTCCCTGCTTGGCACTCAGCATCAAGGGTTGGAATTGGGGGTTAAATCACCAACAAATATTCCCAGGCGCGGCGCTGCTGCTGCCCATTGCTCCCCTCACCTCCCAGGGGGTGAGCAAGGGGATGGGTCAAATGCAGACGACAAATTTCACCACACCTAGTGTGTGTGTGACAATCATTGCTACTTTAACTTAACTTTAACTTTCCACATACAAACTGTAGCACACAAAAAAACACATTTAATAAAAAAAACGTTATTATGGTCTTACCTTTACTTATAAGTGCGCGAACAGTGGTGTTGGTGTTAGAGGAGTTGTGAATGAATGAAATATGAAATCCGTGCTGCAGTCTGCAGGTGTACCTAATGTTGTGTCCCTGCAGTTGTTCTCGGCTCCTCCGGCGCGAGCAATGTTGTTTTTGCACTTTTTGGCTTCTTGTTAAGTGACTTTTTTTGTGTGGATTCGGTCTTGCACGTGGAGGGTTTGGGTGTGGGTTTTGGTTGGTGTGGCGCTCCCGTCGGGGGGTGCAGTCTGCGGCGGAGGTGCAATAACCGGCACCAGGAGGCGGGATTACGCAAGCCTCACACAGTGCGTCTTCGCAGCAGTTTTATGATTGCTCAGCACAAGAAACACGTTACACACATACAGTTGTTGACCAAATACACTGTACATTATATACCTCAGCTAACTAAACTATGGAAATGTATAATATAATTCATATAGCAATACAGTCTCACTGCACAGCAGGCCAGCAGTTAGCCGAGTCATTGCGCAATCCATGTTGAGGCACAACTGAGTGACGTGCCTCAACTGGCTGCTGATCACCGCACCGTCTCTTCTCAGTATTTGAACGGCAAATGTGAAAATTCAGTGATTTTGAATAAAAATAATCTAAAACTGGTGAAGTTAAATGGAAAATAACTTTATAGTATAATCACTGGATACATATAACAAGTTAATTAATTTGTTTTCTTTTTACATTTTTTTTCTTCTAGTGACCGCACGTCACTGCTGTAGACATACCCTCATCCGCTCTCTTTTCCTGGGGGTCTGGCGGCAGATTTCTTTGACTTTATCGTTGGAAATGCATCTGCTTTGAGTGTCGCAGGATATCCACACATTCTTGCCAACTCTGTCGTAGCATAGCTTTCGTCGGTAAAGTGTGCGGAACAAACGTCCAATTTCTCGCCACTTTCACATCTTTGGGCCACTGGTGCAACTTGAATCCGTCCCTGTTTGTGTTGTTACACCCTCCGACAACACACCGACGAGGCATGATGTCTCCAAGGTACGGAAAACAGTCGAAAAAACGGAAAATAACAGAGCTGATTTGACTCGGTGTTTGAGAAAATGGCGGATTGCTTCCCGATGTGACGTCACGAATAATAGAAAGGCGTTTAATTCGCCAAAATTCACCCATTTAGAGTTCAGAAATCGGTTAAAAAAATATATGGTCTTTTTTCTGCAACATCAAGGTATATATTGACGCTTACATAGGTCTGGTGATAATGTTCCCCTTTAAAACTCATTTGTATACTCTAGCCTTTAAATAGACCCCCCTTTTAAACCAGTTGATCTGCCGTCTCTGCCCCACTCTCCACAGATTAGGTGACCACAGATGAGGCACTAGCTGTTGAAAGTCGGGACCCGGGATGGACCACTAATCTGTGCATCAGTTGAGGACGTCTCTGCGCTGCTGACTTGTCTCCACCCAAGACGATCTCCGGCTGGCCCCATTGTGGACTGGACTCTCACACTATGATCTACATCCACTCGACGTCCATTGCACCGGTCGCCCAGGAGGAGAGGGTCCCCACATCTGCGGTCGCCTCCAAGGTTTCTCATTGTAATCGCATCGGGTTGAGTTTTTTCTTGCCCGGATGTGGGATCTGAGCCGAGGATGTCGTTGTGGCTTGTGCAGCCCTTTGAGACACTCGTTATTTAGAGCTATATAAATAATCTTTGATTATTTGATTGATTGACTGATGTGCCAGTGAAAGTCATGGGAAGGTATTACCGAACAACAAAAGCCACAAAAAAAGATGCCTCCAATAAAAGGGCTGGGGAAAGAGGTTTCTTGACCCAAGAAAAGGACAGCAATAAAACGGAAAAGAGAGAGACTGACAAAGAAAAGAGCTGCATCTTGCCCAAGTGTTCCACCACCGGGGTAACCGAGAGAGCACAGAGACATCTGCTCAACATGACTTCTAGGGGCTTTTACTCTGATGTCTCCCTGTCACCGCACACAGCACCGCTGGAAAGCACACATGCAGAGAGGCTGACAATACCCACTCTACGCAGAAAATACAGTCCCTCCCTTGCCCTCCGTCTCATGCTTTGCCCAAAGAGAATGCAGTGCTTGCAACACCCCTGCATTATAAGAAGAAGAAGTCAACAGTCTCTTCCAGTCCAACTTGATTCTGACACTGCAATTTCCTCACTTTCCTCCAGTCTCTTTTTTTGGAGTAGAACCAGGCTAACCTGCTTTTGTAAAGTCATGAAAAACCTTAGAACCTTTTGTTGATCATATCAATATACATCGGGATAGACACATAATAGATATCAATATAAAATGTGTTCGATAAAATGTTAAATATATATTCATATTTTTTGGTCGGTAGAAACCAGAAATCATGAAGCAAGATTTGTTTCATGAAGTCAATGCTGCATGGTAGCGGTCGCTTACTGACATCGCTCACACAACACACTGCCATTCTTAAAGGGGAACATTATCACCAGACCTATGTAAGCGTCAATATATACCTTGATGTTGCAGAAAAAAGACCATATATTTTTTTAACCGATTTCCGAACTCTAAATGGGTGAATTTTGGCGAATTAAACGTCTTTCTAATATTCGCTCTCGGAGCGATGACGTCACAACGTGACATCACATCGGGAAGCAATCCGCCATTTTCTTAAACACAGAGTCAAATCAGCTCTGTTATTTTCCGTTTTTTTCGACTGTTTTCCGTACGTTGGAGACATCATGCCTCGTCGGTGTGTTGTCGGAGGGTGTAACAACACGAACAGGGACGGATTCAAGTTGCACCAGTGGCCCAAAGTTGCGAAAGTGGCAAGAAATTGGACGTTTGTTCCGCATACTTTACCGACGAAAGCTATGCTACGACAGAGATGGCAAGAATGTGTGGATATCCTGCGACACTCAAAGCAGATGCATTTCCAACGATAAAGTCAAAGAAATCTGCCGCCAGACCCCCATTGAATCTGCCGGAATGTGTGAGCAATTCAGGGACAAAGGACCTCGGTAGCACGGCAAGCAATGGCGGCAGTTTGTTCCCGCAGACGAGCGAGCTGAACCCCCTGGATGTCTTGGCTCACACCGTCCCTTATGCCACCGAAGATGATCAAGAGAAGAATATCGACCCTATCTTCCCTGGCCTGCTGACATCAACTCCAAAACTGGACAGATCAGCTTTCAGGAAAAGAGCGCAGATGAGGGTATGTCTACAGAATATATTAATTGATGAAAATTGGGCTGTCTGCACTCTCAAAGTGCATGTTGTTGCCAAATGTATTTCATATGCTGTAAACCTAGTTCATAGTTGTTAGTTTCCTTTAATGCCAAACAAACACATACCAATCGTTGGTTAGAAGGCGATCGCCGAATTCGTCCTCGCTTTCTCCCGTGTCGCTGGCTGTCGTGTCGTTTTCGTCGTTTTCGCTTGCATACGGTTCAAACCGATATGGCTCAATAGCTTCAGTTTCTTCTTCAATTTCGTTTTCGCTATCTGCCTCCACACTACAACCATCCGTTTCAATACATGCGTAATCTGTTGAATCGCTTAAGCCGCTGAAATCCAAATCTGAATCCGAGCTAATGTCGCTATAGCTTGCTGTTCTTTCCGCCATGTTTGTTTGTGTTGGCTTCACTATGTGATGTCACAGGAAAATGGACGGGTGTTTATAACGATGGTTACAATCAGGCACTTTGAAGCTTTTTTTAGGGATATTGCGTGATGGGTAAAATTTTGAAAAAAACTTCGAAAAATATAATAAACCACTGGGAACTGATTTTTAATGGTTTTAACCAGTCTGAAATTGTGATAATGTTCCCCTTTAAAGGAGCACACACACACACATAGGCTACTCTCATAACACTAGTGTGGTTGTGCCGTCTTTCTGTCTTGCTGAGGATTCTCTGCATGGAGTGAGAAGAGAAACTGTGAGATCTTGATATATCAACTAAATAACATACATTTGTCTTTAGTTTTATTGGTTTTAATGCAGATGGTGCAGCAACATCCTGACACTTCCGTTTACGTTTACGAAATTAAAATGACGATAAACATATTTAAACACTCAAATACAAGTAATATGGTTCTTATGGAGCTAGAATAATATAAACATTTATTTATTTTATTTAATTCCTTGATTTTTAAATAAAACGTGTCTTGGGGAGGAGATCTTGCCCCAAGTGGAGGAGTTCAAGTACCTCGGAGTCTTGTTCACGAGTGTGGGAAGAGTGGATCGTGAGATCGACAGGCGGATCGGTGCGGCGTCTTCAGTAATGCGGACGCTGTATCGATCCGTTGTGGTGAAGAAGGAGCTGAGCCGGAAGGCAAAGCTCTCGATTTACCGGTCGATCTACGTTCCCATCCTCACCTATGGTCATGAGCTTTGGGTCATGACCGAAAGGATAAGATCACGGGTACAAGCGGCCGAAATGAGTTTCCTCCGCCGAGTGGCGGGGCTCTCCCTTAGAGATAGGGTGAGAAGCTCTGTCATTCGGTGGGGAGCTCAAAGTAAAGCCGCTGCTCCTCCACATCGAGAGGAGCCAGATGAGGTGGTTCGGGCATCTGGTCAGGATGCCACCCGAACGCCTCCCTAGGAAGGTGTTTCGGGCACGTCCGACCGGTAGGAGGCCACGGGGAAGAGACCCATGTCTCCCGGCTGGCCTGGGAACGCCTCGGGATCCCCCGGGAGGAGCTGGACGAAGTGGCTGGGGAGAGGGAAGTCTGGGCTTCCCTGCTTAAGCTGCTGCCCCCACGACCCGACCTCGGATAAGCGGAAGAAGATGGATGGATGGATGGTGTCTTAAATATTTCAGTGTGTGTAGGAGTACTTTTTGAGCACAACAAAACGGTGATAATAATGATAACCTTAATAATGCTGGTCACAATAACCGTGATACGATTTTTTATATTACATCCCTAGCCCCAAAATATCCAGCCTCAAAAACCATCAAAAGCCCACATCGCCACAACCCCTCCAAACACGGGAACAAAGAAAGTGAGGAGAAGAGGTGACACCTGCCCATTCAAAAAAACAACCCATCAAAAAATCTGATTGTGTAGCCCGAGCAAAGAGACGTCAGTCTGTACCACACTGAAGCAGGAGTCAGCCTGTGCACCAGCCAAGGACACCAAAACAACATCAAAAAGGCAGACATCTGTTCTCAAACACATGGAGAAGCTTCCAATGGTTCAGTTTGTCCTCTCTCTTAACTCTACAAACTGGACAATTAACAACTACCCTCTCTCTCTGGGTCTTTTCATTCATAAAAGGTACACAAAGATACATATGGCATGCTGTCAATGCTGACCTCCAGTTTGTCACTCAAATACGTTTGTGCGCAACACAAAACAACATTAACAATTCCTATTGTTACACTTTGGAGAAGCAGTCTGAAGGAGACCCCGCATTTTTCCGCCGCCCAAGGTTTAATGCTGTACATTATTACATATCGCCGTAAAACTAATTTAGTTCTTTGTAGTACATTCTATTGATTTCATTTCATTTGGCGGCAATGATTCTTCCCCTTGACAAAACTTTCTGTAAATTTAAAAAACATTTTCACTGTTATGCGGATTACACCTAGCTCTACGTCTCAACCAAACCAACTGCTTCTCTTCCTCCTTCTTCCCTTACAGATTGCCTCAGTGAACTCAAATTGTGGTTCTCATCAAATTTCCTCCAACTCAATAGTAATAGAACCGAAATCTTACTTGTAGGTACAAAATCCATTCTAGCCAAAACCAACAGCTTGTCCGTTACTCTCTGCATTTCCTACGTCTCACCCTCCTCCCAAGTTAAGGGTCTGGGTGTCATCCTGGACAGCACACTCTCTTTTCAAGCTCACATACACAACATTACTCGGTTTGCTTACATTCATCTACGAAACATTAATCGGCTTCGCCCATCCCTTACCCCACATACTGCTGCCATACTAGTCCATAGCCTTGTCACCTCTCACCTTGACTACTGCAACTCTCTCCTGTTTGGTCTCCCTCACAAGTCACTTCACAAACGTCAGCTTCTCCAGAACTCTGCAGCCTGGATATTCACCATAATCCCTTCAATCCAGCACATCACCCCTGTTCTGCAGCAACTCCACTGGCTACCCATCAAACATCGCATCCACTTTAAAATAATTCTCCTCACTTTCAAAGCTATCCATAACCTTTCTCCGTCATATCTCTCTGACCTGCTCCATGTTGCCATGGACTCACGTTCCCTAAGATCCTCTTCATCCATCCATCTCACTGTCCCCTTGTTTAAACTGTCCACCTTGGGTGCCCGAGCTTCCAGACGCTCAGCCCCACATCTTTGGAACTCATTACCACCAGACCTTCGTAACATAGACTCAATATCCCTCTTCAAATCAAGACTCAAAACCTTTATTCATTGTAAATCTTATTGATCTTTGTTGTTATTGTTGTTTTTATCCAATTGAATTTATTGTTTTGATTTTGTATGTCTTCCTTGAGTGCTCAGAAAGACGCCTTATAAGTAAAATGTATTATTATTATTAAGTATTTTGAGTCACGAGTTCGGCCATAGAACCAATTGAGCTTGTAGCTTGAGGTACTACTGAACAAACAATAGTTGGTACACTGTCTCAAACAATGACTTTATTAATAACAGGACAACTGTTTCTGACAATTTGAAGTATCTAAATAATTAGCAGTAAATGACCACAGTCAACACACCAAGACATTTGTTTTCACATGCTTAAGTATTTTATAGTACAAATGCTCATGTTGAAAATAGTGTAAAAAGCCCATTACTCAATGTGACTATTTATCGATTTGATAAACGACGTGGCTCGGTTAGGAGAGCGGCCGTGCCAGCAACCTGAGGGTTCCTGGTTCGATCCCCGGCTTGTACCACCCTAGTCATGTCCATTGTGTCCTTGAGCAACACACTTCAGCCTTGCTACTGATGGGTCGTGGTTAGGACTTTGCATGGCAGCTCCCGCCATCAGTGGGTGAATGTGTGTGTGAATGGGTGAATGTGGAAATAGTGTCAAAGCGCTTAGAGTTCCTTGAAGGTAGAAAAGCGCTATACAAGTTTAACCCATTCACCAGAAATCAAAAAAATAATAAGAGGACAACCTCAACCACTAAAATGCATATACACAATGTGTAATAGCCATTTAACTCTGTCAGGTTTTTACTGACATTTTTAAAATGTCAATGGCAATGTAACTGTCTTGTAATTGGTTGGAAGGTCTATTGTAAACATGAACGTTTGGAACCTCTTGATCTTACGTCTTCATTATGATCAGCTGGGAAAATGCAGCAGTCATTAAAATGATAATGATGGCTGAGGCCAATTCCAATGAATGGATGAGACCCCTCAGTCCCTCCTCCATATATAATACTTCACAATGATGCAAGGCTATTCAATCAGTAAAACCGCATGCGAGTTGCAGTACTGGTGCATATAAAGCTACACAAAACCCTCCCGAGTGAATTCCAACCAGTAAGTGATGAAATCAGTTCCAGCGCCAATATCAATGTCCATTGTCAGTGTAGAGATGAGGGACTTATTAGTCTTGTTGGCTGGGCTTAGAATGTTTTTGATATATCTTTGTATCGCACATGGACATGTCATAGAAGTCTGTGCAAGTGATAGGTCTCACTGACATGCTGTACATCACCAGGCAGGAATGTGTCCTGGTTAAAGGAATGATATTTCCACAATGCCATGATTCATAATCAACTTCTGTGATGGATGCATGGAAAGCCGTTTGGAAAAACCTGCAAGCACCAATTCACTTGTCACTTATGGCAAGAGCCGCACATGTCCAGGTTTTTACTAATGAAGCGGAAATCCGTTTCAACAAAACCTTCCACTATATCCTCAATGCTTGTCCTTCCAAAGACCGGAGATCCACTTGCCACGCATGTCTGAGCAGCAAACGCCAATCAACATGGCAGCATGGAGGATGGACAGCCCTCTCAGTCCCTCATGACAGATGAAGAGGTCTGTGGGAGGAGGGTACGGTTTGCGTTCATGTCAAGGGCTCCACTTGTACTGTATGGGTCAACAGGGGGGTTGCTATGGCACTGCTATGGCAACAATTCACTGAGCGAAATGGATTGTATAAATCTGTCACACACTCACTGTAAAGACCAGCTACTCTTCAGTAGCAAAAAAACAAATACTTCATGTACATTTTCTTCAAAAACCACAGACAAACAAGGCAGCCAATAAAGTGAAACTGATGCAAATAGAAAAATTACCTGCTGCGGTCACGCCCTGATTGGAGAAGTCAAAGAAATGGTGTTGCTCTTACGGTAAAATGTCTGTGCGATATTGTATCTAAGGGCTGCTGTTGGCGTGTTATGGTTGGCGATAATGTTTAAAAAGTGTATCAATCTCTGTGTCCCTCCGTCGGGATGCTATATTAATGGGGTATAATTGCGGTATCAAAATCATCATAATACTGCTCTGACGTCTAACGGTATGAAAATAAGCCTTAGTGGGTGTAGTTTTTTGGTAGCACTTTTGCATTGGCCGGTCTAAAAATAAACAACCGTATTTTCATAGGGCGCACTGGATTATAAGGTGCACTGCGAATGAGTTGGTCTACTCAGGTCTCATTTCATACAAAAGGCGCACCGGATTGTAAGGTGCATTGAAGGAGTCATATTATGATTTTTTTTTCTAAATTGAAAACACTATCTTGTGGTCTACATTAGGGATGTCCCGATCCAGGTTTTTGCACTTCCGATCCGATACCGATATTGTTTTTGCACTTCCGATCCGATACCGATACTGACCGATACTGGCCTATCCGAGCATGTATTAACGTTTAAAGTTATTTAGCCTACTTAGTTGTCAGAATCATGTTGAAAAGGGTTTTAGTACTCTTGATAACAACTAGCCAGCTGAATTAGGGGAGTTTGAATAATACACAATGGTGGGTTCCCTCCGGGTACTCCGGCTTCCTCCCACCTCCAAAGACATGCACCTGGGGATAGGTTGATTGGCAACACTAAAATTGGCCCTAGTGTGTGAATGTGAGTGTGAATGTTGTCTGTCTATCTGTGTTGGCCCTGTGATGAGGTGGCGACTTGTCCAGGGTGTACCCCGCCTTCCGCCCGATTGTAGCTGAGATAGGCTCCAGCGCCCCCCGCGACACCGAAGGGAATAAGCGGTAGAAAATGGATGGATGGATGGATGGGTTGGTAACAAGAAACTGACCTGTTTATTCAAGGATAAACACAAAATAGACAAAATTATACATGACAAACAGAAATGGCATCATTGAGCTAGGGCTGGGCGATATGGCTTTTTAATATTGCGATATTTTAAGGCCATATTGCGATACACAATATATATCTCGATATTTTGCCTTAGCCTTGAATGAACACTTGATGCATATAATCACAGCAGTATGATGATTCTATGTATCTACATTAAAACATTCTTCTTCATACTGCATTAATATATGCTACTTCTAAACTTTCTTGTAGAGAAGGAAATCACAACTAAAAAAATCACTATTTTTTTCATACGGTGTTGATTTGGAAATGTTTGCCTCGGCATTTTGATGGTGTGGACGTGTGGCACCGAATGGAGATACGCGTCTCGACAGACGTTACAATATTTGAACAATGATGACGGAAACTGTTTTCGCTGTCGTGTCCGTGTGTCGAAAATTGTTATGCGCTTATTTTTTTATTTGATTTTGTGCGTGGCATAGATTTGCCGTGTGCAGAGCGCAATTGCACAGGCGCGCACCTTAGCGGCTGCGCTAGCATCACAGCTAACGTTAGCCATGCTGCTACTTCTCTGCTCGGGGAGGACGTATACGTATGTGACGTATGACGTGACAGTATGTGACGTATGACGTGACAGTATGTGACGTATGACGTGACAGTATGTGACGTGTGTAAGAAGGTGCGCTTGCTGTCTGTGAGAAGCACAGACACAGGAAAGAGTGAGAAGAGCCTGTCGTGTAATGTCCGCAGCTAAAAGGAACTGCGTGAGAATCCACAGACCTGTGGATGTGTTGAAGGTTTGCTGGAAAATGCGGAACGGAAATTAGGGAGCAACAGAAAAGTGGAATGTATTATTTAAATCGGTGCGTTGGAAAACACGGACCGGAGTTTATTTTTTTAAACTGGATCTGGATCGGCATTTTCCCATGCCTTGCTGTACGCATTTTTTGCAAATATCCGCGGCCGATCCGATCCAAATATCGGATCGGGACATCCCTAGTCTGCATAACATGTAATGGTGGTTCTTTGGTCAAAATGTTGCATAGATTATGTTTTACAGACCATCTTCAAGTCGCTTTCTGACCTTCTATTCAGGATGCGCCGTTTTTTGGGCGGTCTTATTTACGTGGCTCCACTTCAACAGCGTCTTCTCCCCGTCATCTAAAGTTCCGTGGGTGAATTATGTAAACACACTACACCGGTAGTTTTTATTTATTTATTTATTTTTTGCCCTGTCCAGCTTCTCAGGCAAATCATATAGTTGATGTAGATGCCCATATCGGCTGTTCAGATTTACTTTACAAAAGAGAAGTGTAGGATACTTCTCTTGTTGCCTTATTTGTATTTGACTTTATTAAATGTATTTATATTATCATTTGGTGCAGCCGAGCCGGAGCAGGAGGGGATGGAAAGGGGAAAAAAAAGAAGACAGAGGGGGAAATTGTGGGGACAACAGGGAGATTAGACAGAGAGACAAAAACAACAACAGCAAACACAACAACAACAATAGAGCAACATCAGCAAATACGACATGTACAAATATGATGGTAAAAGTGATAGCAAATAAGCAGTTAGCGAAAATAAAAAAGAATACAGAAATGACAATGAGCATTATTACACTACAAATGGAGCAATACAAATACCAATAGAAATAGTGCTATTGATAATGAACAATACCAATAATTTACCTCTATTATCAACAATACAGTTGTTCAAATGCAACAATACATATACGTAATGATAACTAGAGATATGAAAGAATGCAGAAAAATGGAGGGGGAGAAAGAAAAGCAACCTACGGTAGTTTTTAGCGCTTCCATAGCGAGATATAAGTTAGAAATTCACGCTACTTTATTTTAGAAATGGCAACAGTGGAGGATGAATGCCCCATAACAAGAAGATAGAGAAAAAAGAGGAGCTTATCCACTATGGTGTCAACACAGACTACAATGGCGGATGCGCGCAAATTTTCAGGACTTATGCAGATCCCAAATACACATCAACAGGTACCAGAAGGTAAGAAAAGTTGGTTTTACATAATATTGCGAAACAAAACGGCAGATATGTCTGCTAATAAGTTGCCATTTTGTCCTTATACACACACACACACACCATAATAAAACCCATATATTGAATCACAGTACGTCTGACTACTGTAGCCGTAATGCTCCCACAATCCATCAAGCGGTGCGGCTTCTTTGCTTACCAAAGTCGTACTAAAACATTTTGACAGATTTTTGAGCGCCGTGTGTAATTTTCTATATTCTCAATAGAACATTTAAACTTTTGGTGTTGTTAACTGGCGTCATCTAGCAGTTTACATGTATCTCTTATGTGTGACTGCCATCTACTGGTCACACTTATCATGACACCATGCACCAAATAAAATAGCTTCGAGGTCGGTAAGCACAACCAGAATTATTCCGTACATTAGGTGCACCGGGTTATAAGGTGCACTGTCGATTTTTGCGAAAATGAAAGGATTTTAAATGCACATTATAGTCCGAAAAATACAGTATATCTCCCGTAATACTCTGCGCAACACGGGACCAGAGGACGGGACAATAAGGTGGAGGCGTGAAACGCAGTTAAGGGGAGAAAAGGAGAAAGTATTCAGGAGAAGTGTGATCGGATTAGATAAGAGGAATTGTTTTTTTATGGACATTTCCTTAACATTTCATCAAAGTCTATAACTTTTTGAGTTATGTTGCTATCAAACAAACAAGCAAAATCTGGCAAAAACGTAACCTCTTTGGCGGAGTTCTGCGTACTAAAGCGCTTACTTTCGTCTCAAGTGTTTCCCAGGCGACACAGAGCGGGTCACGGTGCACCGGAGGGAAGGCGTCCGGTCAAAGCGAAATATAAGAGAAGCTACTTGATAAACCATAGCCCGGAAAATATATTTGAAGCCAGCGATGCTACACATTAATTTTTTATATTTACATAATTAAAAATTTAATCGTCAGATATTTGCTTGAAACAGTGGATGTTTTCGCACACTTATTTGCACTTAAAAATACCAGTTTGTCATAATAAATATGATTAGCACATTTGAGAATTATGGTTGTGTGCAATTACAGTAAGTGTGTTTATCATAAACATTCCTGCCATTTTATTTTACACACAGTGGCATTTTTACCAAGTATTTTTTTGGGACAATTCAAGAATAATATCACATTAATACTAGGGCTAAACCGATAATATGATATCAATATATAACGCGACACATACTCAAAATCAATATCAACATAAAATGCGTTCGATAAAATATTCCATACATATTTATATTTTTTGGTCGGAAGAAACCAGAAGTTATGAAGCAAGATTTGTTTAATCAAGTCACTCGTGCTTTGGGAACCCAGCGTGTGACTGAGCAATGGGGAGGACACGCTAAAAGCCAATCACGTAACAGTATCGACGACCGAGTGTTACACCTTTCCTGCTGTTCGGCTCCCCGTCCTAGACCGGAGTCGAGGAACGCAGGGGAGATGTTCTTTGCTTTACCCGACAATGGTTCTGCTAATGGGTTTGGAACCAAGTTTTAGTACACATAGGCATAGGTACCTTTCATATTATAGCCAATACAGTATCGATTTTGATACTCATTCATACTAATTTTTAGTACTTCTCTGTGGGATAATAAATGTTAATTGTGCAACATTTAAAAATAAGCTGATTATGATAACTGGGTTGTCCAGTTGTTGCATCTCGCTTTCTTATTCCATTTCTGAGACTCATTTGCAAGTATTATATACTAGACTTTGCATGCAGTGGCAATTCTAATGTGTTAGATCAGGGGTTCCCAACCTTTTTTGCACCGAGGGCAGGTTGAATGTTGGCATTATTTTCACAGACCGGCCTTCCATGTGTGGCAGATACATACATCAAAAATAAGTGCATGAAAAATACAAGTAACCATAATGCTGAATTAGTGGGAGCCCTGGCTTTTTTCACTTTGCAAAAAAAAAAAAAAACTCTACAAATTCTACGCATTTTCACGAGCTTATGGACTCGTGTTTTAGCTAATGTATCTGATGCGCTAGTTGTGATAGGTCAAGGTCAAGGACGAAAGTATAGTTATATAATAAAGCTAAATATACTTGCCATTAGTTCCAATATATTTATTTGACTTTCTATGGATTTCTATTACTATGGATTTGTATTTATATTCTATGAATAAGTATTCATATTTTATGTATTTTGTATTCATATTTTATACATAGATACACTTATGTTTGCTTTTTTTTCCATGCAAAAACACATTTGTTACTGCTAACTACTTGTGCAATAGGGCTATGTGCAATAATACAAGCACATTAACTTACTACATGCCAAAGTAGATGTGTATGTTCTTCGTTCAGCACATGTATTGTATGCAACAATTTAGCTCACTTGCACTTTAGCACTATAGCACTTCTTTATCTCCATCTGCTGAGGTCATGCAGCAAACTACTGTTTTATATGGGTCTCCATTTTCTTTTCTTTTGTTATTATTATATCTGAGTCTGTGTATTTTGGTGTACTGTTTACCTGTGATGTTGGTGCTGTCTAACTTTACTTTGTATGGACCTTGTTGTATATACATAACATCAACCTGCCGGGGACTGCAGATGGAAATTAGCCTTTGGCACACCTACATGTTCATTAATGTGCATTATCCAATGAAACAAAGCTATAACAAATGTAACAAATGGTGACTATTTTATTATACATCGATGAACAAGCGTATTTGTGTGTCAAGTGGCACTGGCGAAAGTTAAGTCGGAGAAAATGCGGTTGTTTATAAATTGTTTAATGTATTGTGCGGCCCAGTAGCAAAATGTATCACGGACCAGTGGTTGGGGACCACTGGGTTGGATGGCAGTAGTGCATAGGCTATGGTATTTTTCCTCACTAGGAAGTAGCCTGCTGAATGTCTGTTTTGTCTGATGTTGCACCCTACAAACTAGGTAAGTATTGTACTTATTACCAATGTTCCCTCTAAGGTGCGCGCCTGTGCAATTGCGCACTGCTCAAGCGTCCTCTGCGCACCGCAAATCTATGCCACGCACAAAATCAAATAAAAAAATAAGCGCATAACAATTTTCGACACGGACACGACAGAGAAAACAGTTTTCGTCATCATTGTTCAAATATTGTAACGTCTGTCGAGACGCTTTGAGGACATGAATTCCATCGATCACTTTACTGAGCAAAACTCTTTATTGTCGGCCATAAACACATCACCAAAACATTAGTAAAAAAAAATATATCCAGCAAAACTGGTCATTTTCTGCAGTACAAACCAGACCAAAAGCAACTTTGTTGTATCAACTCCAACACCACACATAAAGTGTAATTCCAGGTCGTTACACTATGCTTTACCAATCAAATGTGTGCTTATTCTAGTGTCATTTATTAGGAATCTTAATTTATAAATATTAATCATGAAATGCTGTTAGTATAATAAATAAATACTAATAAAAATATATTTTTTACAAACAGGAAGTTGCAGGAATGTACACATGATCCCCTGCTTACATCTCATTGTGCAACATGTGAATGTTTTAATGGGAACTAAATACAATGTCTGAAAGGGGTACAAATTATTTCCAAAGCAGGACCTCCACCCAGACAAACAATACAAGTACACAGTTCATGAAAAACAATATTGTTTGTTATTGTCATTGTAAGTGGGCCTAAACACTTATATTAGAAAATAACCTCATGGAAATGACTGCTGTCATTTGATTATAATAATAAGAGAATGTTGTCTGTCTATCTGTGTTGGCCCTGCGGTGAGGTGGGGACTTGTCCAGAGTGTACCCCGCCTTCCGCCCGAATGCAGCTGAGATAGGCTCCAGCACCCCCCGCGACCCCGAAAGGGACAAGCGGTAGAAAATGGATGGATGGATGGAGATTGAACTTGTTATTTAGTCAGGTTTGGGACAGGTGTGCTGCTGGTGTAGCCACAGTGTGCACGTCTGATGTTGCTCACATGGGCTCCACTGAATAGTCAGGGAGTTTTTGCGTTGGTTCACACACATGAACAATTAGAGGGAACATTGCTTATTACACACTTGCTGTTTGATTGTAACATGCATCTTAGTTGACGTTTTCATTAGCAGATTTGGAGTTTTGAACTGGCCAGGTAAAATCCTTAATGCTAATATGAAGCCGGTAATGCCAATATAAATTAGCATCAAGCTGGCACCTTTTGGAAAAGTGGAGCCTTATTTTACATTTGAGCATTTTTTAGATAGATAGATAGATAGATATTGATTCCTCCAGGAGAGTTCCCTCAGGAAAATGAAAATTCCAGCAGCAGTGTACATAATTGAGATCAAATTTAAAAAGTAAAAAGTAAATAATGGGGGTATAAATGGAAATAGAATAGAAAATATTACAATAAGAATAAAAACTAAAAGCAACAATAAGAATACAAATATAACAGTAAAAATAAGGCATACTTGCATTTGATGGCATGGAAAACTAACATTACCTGGATGCAGTTTGGCTCAGTCCGCTATGATTGATGCCTGAGGGCTTGTTTCCTCGCCGAGTGTTTGAGCAACAAAGGCATCGATATATAGCCCCATTTGACTTTGTGTGGATCAATAACAGACTGAATTTGGTCTGTGCCTATGGAAGTACCAAATTTGGTAACCATCCCTGCTAAGAGTCAAGGTGTTGTCTGCTTTTTGCCTGGAGTTAGCTGGGATAAAACCCATCTTGAAAAACATAAGAGCGAGAAAATGTATAGAAGGCTTGCTGCTAATCTCTTTGAGTGCCAACTATGTTGAAGAACGTGTCCTTCCCTTGTCCCTCCTCTCTTTTGGTGTCTTTTGCTAAACCATGTCTGGACTGTAAATGCCACCCTAATCAGAGACTTACTAGTCTGAGGATCCAGAAATGTATCAGCTTGAAGGATTCACAAGATCACGTACATACTGTACTTGTAGTCTCCCTAATCCCTCTACTTCTGTCTTTCATGTTCATGGCAGAGGAAAGCTATCTGAAACAATCTAAACTGTGTGTTCCTAAATTCGATGTATACATTTTAGGTGATTAATAACAAGGATTGGGTGTAGTTGTCTGTCAAAGTGTACAAACCTGTCAGATTACATCCTTGTCCTTCTGCTATCCAGGTGAGAGGCATGATTTACAATAAAACTTTTACAAGCAAAGGAAGTGAGGAAGCAGCTTACCGTTCGATGATGAAACATAGGAACACACGGTAGTGATCAAGGCGCCGCTATAAATAGATTGTCTGTTACCGCTTATAATAACAATATCACTATCCATCCATCCACTTTCTACCACTTGTCCCTTTTGTGGTAGCATGGGGTGCTGGAGCCTATCTCAGCTTATCACTAATACTTGGTTAATATTTAAGTCACCAAAAAGAAATGGAGTATTGTTGCCGCTTTTTGGATGTTTTTGTTGGGTGGGGTTATGTGCAGAATATAGGACCTCCCATTGGCTTCGCTGTAAAATGACTTTTATTGACGTTTATTTACAAGTTGGGATGCATTAATAAATATTGTAGCATTGGATTTTTTTTAATGGTGTTTTGTTTGATGTCAAGAAAAGATTCCACTCTGTCCAATCATTGCCAGTTTTAATGATCCGGTTAATTTTGAACACCCACACACACACCCACGTGAATGAATGCATACTTAGTCAACAGCCATACATGTCACACTATAGCCCGTATGAACAATGCCAACACTGTCATAAACATGTGCCATATAGTGAAACCCCACTAACCAACAATGAAAAACACATTTCGGGAGAATATTTGCACCGCAACACAACATAAACACAACAGAACAAATTCCCAGAATTCCTTGCAGCACCAACTCTTCCGGGACGCTACTAATATATATATATATATATATATATATATATATATATATATATATATATATATATATATATACATATTAGAGATGCGCGGATAGGCAATTATTTCATCCGCAACCGCATCAGAAAGTCGTCAACCATCCGCAATCCACCCGATCTAACATTTGATCAGAACCGCATCCGCCCGCACCCGCCCGTTGTTATATATCTAATATAGACGATGCAAGGCATTAGTGAGGTTATAAAGCTTTTGCCTGTTAAAGAAAGGAGACTGATCCAATGCAGCACAGACATTCGCGTGCCACGCTGTCACGACCCAGACACACACCAGTGCGCAATCATATGGGAGCCGCGCTGAGCGCACCTCCAAGCGCGTCTCGCTGCCGGCGACGGCCGGGTATATGGGCCCGACGCTCCAGCGCCATCCATTTTCAGGGCTAGTTGATTCGGCAGGTGGGTTGTTACACACTCCTTAACGGGTTCCAACTTCCATGGCCACCGTCCTAGCTGCTGTCTATATCAACCAGGGTGAGCCCCACCCCTTTCGTGAGCGCACTGCGCGCGGAGTGACCCCTGTTACGCGCCCCCGGCAACAGGGGTGGCGGGCAGGTAAGCTGCGCGGGCGGGGCGCGCGGAGTGACCCCTGTTACGAGCCCCCGGCCACGGGGGTGGCGGGCAGGTAAGCTGCTTACCTGCTGCGTGTGACGCCGGCCGCGGCGAAGGCGGACGAGGCGGGGTGTCGGTGCGGTGGGCGCGGTGGTGACCCTGGACATGCGTCGGGCCCTTCTCGCGGATCGCCTCAGCTACGGCTCCCGGTGGGGCCCTCTCGGGGGAAGGGGCCTCGGTCCCGGACCCCGGCGAGGCGTCCCTTCTCCGCTCCGTAAAAGTGTCCATCTCTTTTTCTTTTTTTTCTTCTGTTGTGGCATATGCTGCAGGTGCCTGCTCGTTTTTCGTATGTGGGTAACAACATTTAACTATGTATATATATTTCCGAATTGGTTTAACTGCCACCCGCCTGAATCTATTTAAAATCTAATTTTTTTTTATTTCAACCACCCGACCCGACCCGACCCGCGGATAAAATCTAATTTTTTAAAATTTCATCCGCCCGATCCGCGGATAATCCGCGGACTCCGCGGTTGTGGCCGCAAACCGCGCATCTCTAATACATATACATATATATATATATATATATATATATATATACACATACATACATATACATATATACATATACATACATATATATATACATATATATATATATACATATATATATATATATATATACATATATATACATACATATACATATATACATATATATATATATATATACATACTTATATATATATATATATTTATATACATATACATATACATATATACATATACATATATTTATATATATATATACATACATATATATATATATATATTTATATACATATACATATACATATATACATATATTTATATATATATATATATATATACATATATATATATATATATATATATATATATATATATATATATATATATATACATACAACTGTTATGTCTAATTATGTGAACGTGAAGTTCCCTTTTAATCTACAAAATGCCAAATCATGGCAATATCTCTCTTGTAAGTGTTACATTTTGTTGTGT
Organism: Nerophis lumbriciformis; assembly: GCF_033978685.3. Lineage (NCBI taxonomy): Eukaryota > Metazoa > Chordata > Actinopteri > Syngnathiformes > Syngnathidae > Nerophis > Nerophis lumbriciformis. The sequence continues at coordinate 23,368,575 of NC_084557.2, forward strand.
GTGTGTACGTGTGTTTCTGTGTGTGTGTGTGTGTGTGTGTGTGTGTGTGTGTGTGTGTGTGTGTGTGTGTGTGTGTGTGTGTGTGTGTGTGTGTACGTGTACTCATGCATGTCCCTGTCCTCTACAACCCAAAACAAGGAATATACATTTCAACTCTGTGTTGGGAAAATGTGGCTCTAATGCGCACAGCAGACACACACACACACACACACACACACAACCACACACACACAAGCACACTCAGCCTGGAGCTGATGACGCAAATAGCCGTTAGAATGCTCGTGCTGCGATTAAGTGCATCAAACGAGGAAGTAAAATGAAAGAGAGAGTATAGAGGCAGACTTGGCCAAAGATGTCTGAGGAATTGTAGCTCTGTAATGCAGTCTCAAACAGTACATAAACACAGAAGTAAAGGCCATGAAAGAAAGGAAGATTACCACTAATCTACAAGAGTTTCAATGAAAGGATGAATGTCTTTATGTGCTATTTGCCTAGAATAGAGTCAATACTGAAGATGCTACATATGGACAAGACACATACAAACCAAACAACCACTACCTCTAGTTCAGTTTTGGGTAGACATCAGTCAAGTCTGACAACCACCTGTTCTGCTCACTGTGACTACAGTTTATACAACAAGTGCATCCTGACATGTTTCTCTTATGATCTGTCCGTCGGCAGGAATGATCCGAGCTCGATATAAAATTGATTGGTAAAGCTTCGCCATATGGTAGTCTGCCTACTTATTGTGTCACATGTCCAAATACTGCCTACCATCAATCATCCGTAACCTTCTTGTGTAAAAGAGCTAAGAGGAGGGTGAAGAGAGGGCAACGTTTGAGAAGTACTCCAACAAGGTGGAGGCTTTTATTTTTAGCTTTACTTTTGTACGTTTGCGTATCATTGTGCCCTTATTCATAGCCTACTCCTCATTTACTGGCATATCTGCCTTGGGAAACCTCCACATTTGCTTTGAAACGTGCTGCCTCCCAATCCCTTTTCACTTTGCCTTCAATCTTAGCCCCATTCTGTCTTTCTCTCTTTAATGTATGCTCTTTTTGCAAACACTACAATTCTGGCCAGACTTTGTTAGTTTACTGCAGAGACATAGAAGAAAAGAACACTGACCAACAGAACCTGACAGCCACAGGAAGTACAGATAAGACATGCAGGGAGAGGGTTTGATCTAAAACAACTATGGTATTTTCTAGAGATATGAAACATTAACAAGATGCACAACATTTTCACAAACATGGGCAAAAAATACACACGATAAATTAAGAAACTGACTTAGGGATGCTAACACCCGTGATGGTCAATTCCGTTGCTAGGAAAGGACGGAGGTAGTGGAGGGTGTAAGAGGGGGCTCACTGAGGGTTGATGCAGAGACAGTTAGACAGATGAATGCAGATGGACGTGCTACACAGAGGCTGCTCTGGTCAATTAGATGAGAACAACATAGTGGAAAGAGCACCTATCACACACCCAGCCCCTTGTATTGTCAATTCTTCAACAACACTTCACTGCAGAACCTTCTTCCACTGCAACTCACAAACACACGGCCAACACAGAATGGACATAGTCCAAAATGGCAGGGTAGAGCAGTGTTTTTCAACCTTTTTTGAGCCAAGGCATATTTTTTGCGTTGAAAAAATCCGTAGGCACACCACCAGCAGAAATTATTAAAAAACGAAACTCAGTTGACAGTAAAAAGTCGTTGTTGCAATTGTTGGATATAACTTTAAACCATAACCAACCATCAATATAGCTCCTGTCTCAAAGTAGGTGTACTGTCACGACATGTCACATCACGCCGTGACTTATTTGGATTTTTTTGCTGTTTGCGGTGTTTTAGTTCTTGTCTTGCGCTCCTATTTTGGTGGCTTTTTCTCTTTTTTTGGTATTTTCCTGTAGCAGTTTCATGTCTTCCTTGCGATATTTCCCGCATCTACTTTGTTTTAGCAATCAAGAATATTTCAGTTGTTTTTATCCTTCTTTGTGGGGACATTGTTGATTGTCATGTCATGTTCGGATGTACATTGTGGACGCCGTCTTTGCTCCACAGTAAGTCTTTGCTGTCGTCCAGCATTCTGTTTACTTTGTAGCCAGTTCAGTTTTAGTTTCATTCTGCATAGCCTTCCCTAAGCTTCAATGCCTTTTCTTAGGGGCACTCACCTTTTGTTTATTTTTGGTTTAAGCATTAGACACCATTTTACCTGCACGCTGCCTCACGCTGTTTCCGACATCTACAAAGCAATTAGCTACCGGCTGCCACCCACCGATATGGAAGAGTAGTACACGGTTACTCTGCCGAGCTCTAGACAGCAACGACCAGACTGTAACTACTGGTGTACAAAAAATATTTTTAACACAAACAGGTGAAATTAGATAATCTCCCACGGCACACCAGACTGTATCTCACGGCACACGGCACTGAGGTTGAAAAACACTAGTGTAGAGGATAAACCATGAACACGTTTCAACATGCTGATGAGTGTCATTAATGGTTGGAAGAATGTAGGGGTTGCTGTAGAAACAACATGACACATTTCCCCATAACAACCACTGGTTCTGTTCAGTTGTGCTGCATGGTATAATGACCTAATGACAATCTATTCAACGCTCGTTGCGTTCCCAACATTTAAGTGTGCTTTTTTAAAACCATTTAAAAAATATATATATATATTATTTGTGGGCCCAAATCCCTAACAACACTGCTGTACAGGAGCAATACTTTGGTCAACACTGTTGACCAAGCATTGATTTGCCACCTAAAACATTGAACATGGTAACAGCAATTTTCCACTAAAGTGTTAACTCATTCTTAGAGGGATAAAACAATGTTTTAGCTTCTGGAACTAATGCACGGACTAGTCTTGTCAGCTGGTACTCTCCTGCACTACAGAACCATATACTGCACATATTTCTTTATTTACTTTCAATTTGTATCCTTGCAATATTTTCTTAGCTTACTAAATGACCTTACTGAAAAAAAATTATATACCATATGTGCACATTTTTTAACCAACCTTAGCTTTTAAAAATATGCTGAATTGTAATTTTCTGGCATGCCTGCTCAAGTTTGCCACTGCCTATTATATGCATCTGAAAATCCTATTAATATGTCTGAAGTTTAAACATTTATACTGAGAGTAACACATCTGTAGCTTCTGTTTAATAGTTTTAAACATTTGGGTGTGTCTTACCTGAGAGTAGATGAAGGACATGAAGCAATGTGATTACATTCAGCAATGGCAGGCAGAGAGGAGAGCAGAGGGAGAGAAAGATAAGAGATCACATTAGTCAACTATTAGTATGGAATATAATTAGCAGCACACACAGCAGATCCCATATACACTGAACCAAAATATAAACCAAACACTTTTGTTTTTGCTCCCATTGTTCATGAGTTGAACTCAAAGATGTCAATGTTTTTACTGTACACAGAAAATACCTATTCCTCTAAAATATTGTTCACAAATCTGTCTAAATCTGTGTTCTTCTTTGCCAAGATAATCCATCTCACCTCACAGGTTTGGCATATCAAGATGCTGATTAAAAAGCAGGATTACTGCACAGGTGTGCCTTAGGCTGTCACACAGCACAATGCCACACATGTCGCAAGTTTTGAGGGAGCATGCAGTCGGGATGCTGACTGCAGGAATGTCCACCAGAGCTGTTACCCATAAATTGAATGCTCATTCGTCTACAATAAGCCGTCTTCAAAGGCGTTTCAGAGAATTTGGCAGTACATCCAACCGGCCTCACAACCGCAGACCATGTTTAACCACACCAGCCCAGGACCTCTATATCCAGCATTTGCTTTATTGTGAATCGAGTTGCCCATGGTATGGGTGGGGTTATGGTATGGGCAAGCATATGTTGTAAACAACGAACGCAAATTATTTTTATTGATTGCCTTTTGAATGCAAACAGATACTGTGACGAGATCCTGAGGCCCATTGTTGTGCCAAGTTGCAAGGATCTGTACACAAGTAGAGTTACAACAGAAAACCCCTTTACAGTCTTGTCTTTTTACATTGTTTATTTAATGTGAGCTTTTCCTCTTGCTCTCCATCTTGCAAGTTCATGCTTACAAATTATACAATTCTTTTGTATTTGCGCTACAATATTCTACAGTATTGTGTTTTTTCTATTGATTCTACAAACCCCAAAACCAGAGAAGTTGGCACGTAGTGTAAATCGTACATAAAAACAGAATACAACGATTTGCTAATCCTTTTCAACCTACATTCAATTGAATAGACTGCAGAGACAAGATACTTAACGTTCGAACTGGAAAACTTTATTTTTTGCAAATATTAGCTCATTTGGAATTTGATGCCTGCAACATGTTTAATAAAAGCTGGCAAAAGTGGCAAAAAAGACTGAGAAAGTTCAGAATGTGCATTAAACACTTATTTGGAACATCCTATAGGTGAACAGGCTAATTGGGTACAGGTGGGTGCCATGATTGAGTATAAAAGCAGCTTCCATGAAATGCTCAGTCATTCACAAACAAGAATGGGGCGAGGGTCAGCACTTTGTTAACAAATGTCTGAGCAAATTGTTTAAGAACAACATTTCTCAACCAGCTTTTGCAAGGAATTTAGGGATTTCACCATCTACGGTTCGTAATATAATTAAAAGGTTCAGAGAATCTGGAGAAATCACTGCACGTAAGCGATGATATTACGGACCATCAATCCCTCAGGCAGTACTGCATCAAAAAGTGACATCAGTGTGTAAAGGATATCATCACATGGGCTCAGGAACACTTCAGAAAACCCCTGTCAGTAACTACAGTTTGTCGCTACATCTGTAAGTGCAAGTTAAAACTCTACTATGCAAAGCGAAAGTCATCTATCAACAACACCCAGAAACGCCGCCAGCTTCGCTGGGCCTGAGCTCATCTAAGATGCACTGATACAAAGTGGAAAAGTGTTCTGTGGTCGGACGAGTCCACATTTCATATTGTTTTTGGAAACTGTGGACGTCGTGTCCTCCGGAACAAAGAGGAAAAGAACCATCCGGATTGTTACAGGTGCAAAGTTCAAAAGCCAGCATCTGTGATGGTATGGGGGTGTATTAGTGCCCAAGGCATGGGTAACTTACGCATCTGTGATGGCACCATTAATGCTGAAAAGTACATACAGGTTTTGGAGCAACATATGTTGCCATCCAAGCAACGTTATCATGGACGCCCCTGCTTATTTTAGCAAGACAATGCCAACCCACGTGTTAAAACAGTGTGGCTTCATAGTAAAAGAGTGTGTGTACTAGACTGGCCTGCCTTTAGTCCAGATCTGACTCTCATTGAAAATGTGTGGCGCAATATGAAGCTTAAAATACCACAACTTAAGCTGTACATCAAGCAAGAATGGGAAATAATTCCACCTGAAAAGCTTCAAAAATTGGTCTCCTCAGTTCCCAAATGTATTGGGAAGTGTTGTTAAAAGGAAAGGCCATGTAACGCAGTGGTAAAAATGCCCCTGTGTCAACTTTTTTGCAATGTGTTGCTGCCATTAAATTCTAAGTTAATGATTATTTGCAAAAAAAAAATACGTTTCTCAGTTCAAAAATTAAATATCTTGTCTTAGCAGTGTATTCAATTTAATATAAGTAGGTCAGTTCAGTTTTGGGTAGTCATCAGTCAAGTCTGACAACCACCTGTTCTGCTCACTGTGACAACAGTTTATACAACAAGTGCATCCTGACATGTTTCTCTTATGATCTGTCCGTCGGCAGGAATGATCCGAGCTCGATATAAAATTGATTGGTAAAGCTTCGCCATATGGTAGTCTTTCTACTTATTGTGTCACATGTCCAAATACTGCCTACCATCAATCATCCATAACCGTTTTCTGTAAAAGAAACATTTAAAATGTACTCCAACAATGTGGAGGCTTTTATTTTAATTTTATTTTTAGCTTTACTCCATTCAAACATTAAATATATTGTCTTTGCAGTCTATTCAATTGAATATAAGTTGAAAAGGATTTGCAAATCATTGTATTCTGTTTTTATTGACAAATTACACAACGTTCCAACTTCACCGGTTTTGGGTTTTGTATTCTATTTATAATCAATTCCTATTCATAATCCTTATCCTATTCTACTTACATTTTAATGTACATACTAAGCTCTGTCAAAGCATCGGATTGGGACTAAAAAGATTGATCACTAATCGCTAAATAGTATTAATAAAATCGATTAATACAGCACCCCCCTGCAACCCCAAAAGGGACAAGCGGTAGAAAATGGATGTATGGATGGATTAATAACTTTCTCGTTGGCTGCATAGTGAACTTGGTGAAGTGAATTGATCTATTTCATCAAATTCAGCTATGTTTTAATGATATCTGGCTTGTATATTCACTGCCAAACCTTTAAAATAAGCTCTCATCTCAAGAGTAGTCATAGTTAATGTTTGCCCACCGTCTCAGAACCAGAAGACAGGGGGACAACATCTTGGTCACGTGGTTACAACTCAGCAATTACTTTAAAGGCCTACTGAAACCCACTACTACCGACCACGCAGTCTGATAGTTTATATATCAATGATGAAATCTTAACATTGCAACACATGCCAATACGACCGGGTTAGCTTACTGAAGTGCAATTTTAAATTTCGCGCAAAATATCCTGCTGAAAACGTCTCGGTATGATGACGTCAGCGCGTGATGTCACGGATTGTGGAGGACATTTTGGGACAACATGGTGGCCAGCTATTAAGTCGTCTGTTTTCATCGCAAAATTCCACAGTATTCTGGACATCTGTGTTGGTGAATCTTTTGCAATTTGTTCAATGAACAATGGAGACAGCAAAAAAGAAAGCTGTAGGTGGGAAGCGGTGTATTGCGGCCGACTGCAGCAACACAAACACAGCCGGTGTTTCATTGTTTACATTCCCGGAAGATGACAGTCAATCTTTACCATTGGCCTGTGGAGAACTGGGACAACAGAGACTCTTACCAGGAGGACTTTGAGTTGGATGCGCAGACGCGGTACCGTGAGTATGCATGCAGCTGCGGCTCCCAAACATTTGATCGCTTGCCCGTACGTGCGTGCCGCTATGTGCATGTCACGTACGTAACTTTGGGGACTTTGGGGAAATATATGTGCTGTATGAACTTTGGGGAGGTGAACGGTACTTTGGGCTGTGGGATTGAGTGTGTTGTGCAGGTGTTTGAGTTGTATTGGCGGGTTATATGGACGGGAGGGGGGAGGTGTTTGTTATGCGGGATTAATTTGTGACATATTAAATATAAGCCTGGTTGTGTTGTGGCTAATAGAGTATATATATGTCTTGTGTTTATTTACTGTTTTAGTCATTCCCAGCTGAATATCAGGTCCCACCCGCCTCTCACAGCATCTTTTTATCTGAATCGCTCCCACTGCCCTCTAGTACTTCACTCTCACTTTCCTCATCCACAAATCTTTCATCCTCGCTCAAATTAATGGGGAAATCGTCGCTTTCTCGGTCCGAATCGCTCTCGCTGCTGGTGGCCATGATTGTAAACAATGTGCAGATGTGCAGAGCTTCACAACCTGTGACGTCACGCTACTCGTCTGCTACTTCCGGTACAGGCAAGGCTTTTTTATCAGCGACCAAAAGTTGCAAACTTTATCGTCAATGTTCTCTACTAAATCCTTTCAGCAAAAATATGGCAATATCGCGAAATGATCAAGTATGACACATAGAATGGACCTGCTATCCCCGTTTAAATAAGAAAATCGCATTTCAGTAGGCCTTTAATGTTTGCCTACCATCTCAGACCCGGAAGACAGGGGGACAACATCTTGGTCACATGGTTACAACTCAGCAATTACCTTAATATTTAGTGTGGCTTCAACAGTTAATTTGGCTTCCTTCACTCCTCATTGAAAAAAAAATTAAAAGTCTACTCACATACTGGTTCTTTAAGTTTGGTGTGGATTCAGATTTTTTTCAAATATATCCGTTGGAAAACTCCTCCAAATGGAACTAAGGAACTAACAAAGGAACTAAAAGCACCATGTTGTACTCAAATGTATGATGTTTCTAATAACAATTTTGCAAAAGCTCCGAAAGTGTGATTTACGAACAAATATGTTCATGAGAAATGTTGGTGAATGTTATGATTCAGTCAGAGTAAAAGAGGGCCACCTAGTTTTGATGATGCCTCTTCTAAAAATGAGCTTTAGAATGAATATTGTGCCGAATGTGAGATGCTGTAAAAGAACAAAGGAGCTGGCTGAGAGCTTCCTTCAGGAGCTAATTGCAGCATTAGAGGTTTGGGCTGGAGGAGTAGGAGCAAAGCAGTGCCGCTACCAATTAAAAGACATGAGACATTATCTGAATTAAACGGGGAAGGACAAATCTGGATAGCAGCAAGACGGAGTAGAAATAAGCGAGTGGAAATACAACACAAAATGCGACACAGTGGACCGTTTGTGGAATGTTGACAGTGTCTGCATATTTGTGTTTCTGGCTTACAGGAAGTGAGTACACATGCAGGCTTGGATGGTTATGCATTCGTGTTGGCGCATAATCCAAATGAGTCTTGTATCTCTAGAGATTAATCCAACCCGGGCCTCAGACGTCACACTCTAATCCAAAGAGAGAAAACAGGCAGCGCTGTGAAATGTATGACCAAAACCGCTCATATCAGGACCTGCTGATACGGTTACATGGTCCCTTCAGATGTCAGGACTACGGCTTCAATTTGTGGATAAATAAAATAAAAGTTATTGAATAATTCCAATAAGACATAATATTTTCGAATTGGTCATAACCAAGTATTTTCTGCCTAAACAGGAAGCACAAATCGAAACAAGAAGCATCAGTTGTGTGACAGTTCCAACAACATAACATTCAAATGGTAAATACATAATTTAGTGTAGCACACAGGCATGGACAATAAATCCATTTTATCAATAAAATCAAGTTTTTTCTTGCAGACAATTTAATAAATAGACCAATCTTTTATTTTTCCAGCAATCTTTTATTTTTCCAGCAAACTTTTTGCCCCCAGGAGCTTCTGCAACTTTCGCCCTCCCGGTTAGTTCCTTAGCAGAGATTCACACACAGTGGTTTGGATTTGTGACAAGAGGCATGGAACAAGTGACAGCCTGCTGCAAAGTTTACTTAAAAGAGACAACAGCACTACAAACTTTCCAGCATCTAAGGCTATGTCTACACTAAAGCCGGATAACCCCTTAAACAAAGAATTATTTAGCCTAAGCCCCGTTTCAGCCACACTAATTCATCGTTTAAAGGCCTACTGAAACCCACTACTACCGACCACGCAGTCTGATAGTTTATATATCAATGATGAAATCTTAACATTGCAACACATGCCAATACGGCCGGGTTAGCTTACTAAAGTGCAATTTTAAATTTCGCGCGAAATATCCTGCTGAAAACGTCTCGGTATAATGACGCCTGCGCGTGACGTCACGGATTGTAGAGGACATTTTGGGACAGCATGGTGGCCAGCTATTAAGTCGTCTGTTTTCATCGCAAAATTCCACAGTATTCTGGACATCTGTGTTGGTGAATCTTTTGCAATTTGTTCAATGAACAATGGAGACAGCAAAGAAGAAAGCTGTAGGTGGGAAGCGGTGTATTGCGGCAGGTGTTGTGCCGAATAAAGCACCCCCGCCGTAGAATGCACCCCGACTGTTGTGCCGGATAACACAGCCGGTGTTTCATTGTTTACATTCCCGAAAGATGACAGTCAAGCTTTACCATTGGCCTGTGGAGAACTGGGACAACAGAGACTCTTACCAGGAGGACTTTGAGTTGGATACGCAGACACGGTACCGTGAGTACGCATGCAGCTGCGGCTTCCAAACATTTGATCGCTTGCCCGTACGTGCGTGCCGCTATGTGCGTGTCACGTACGTAACTTTGGGGACTTTGGGGAAATATATGTGCTGTATGAACTTTGGGGAGGTGAACGGTACTTTGGGCTGTGGTATTGAGTGTGTTGTGCAGGTGTTTGAGTTGTATTGGCGGGTTATATGGATGGGAGGGGGGAGGTGTTTGTTATGCGGGATTAATTTGTGGCATATTAAATATAAGCCTGGTTGTGTTGTGGCTAATAGAGTATATATATGTCTTGTGTTTATTTACTGTTTTAGTCATTCCCAGCTGAATATCACGTCCCACCCGCCTCTCACAGCATCTTCCCTATCTGAATCGCTCCCACTGCCCTCTAGTCCTTCACTCTCACTTTCCTCATCCACAAATCTTTCATCCTCGCTCAAATTAATGGGGAAATCGTCGCTTTATTGGTCCGAATCGCTCTCGCTGCTGGTGGCCATGATTGTAAACAATGTGCAGATGTGAGGAGCTCCACAACCTGTGACGTCACGCGCATATCGTCTGCTACTTTCGGTACAGGCAAGGCTTTTTTATCAGCGACCAAAAGTTGCAAACTTTATCGTCGATGTTCTCTACTAAATCCTTTCAGCAAAAATATGGCAATATCGCGAAATGATCAAGTATGACACATAGAATGGACCTGCTATCCCCGTTTAAATAAGAAAATCGCATTTCAGTAGGCTTTTAAGGTCCCCCTCCTTGGACACATTTTTACACGGGTAAGTGTGCCGTGTATTTTTTGAATCTCCGGCTCTTAGCTTTGTGTAGACTCATTGATCGTTTACCAAGTGAGTTCAGAGAGGAAGTGACGCCAGAAAGACCGCGCCCCACACAGGAAGTGACGTCAGAAAGAACGCGACACAGCCAGCTTCATAATAAAGCGGTTTCGTAACTCGGAGCTAACCACTGGAAAGATGGAGGCAAGTCATCCAGACATGCCGTGTTTCTCCTTCCGTCTATACAGACGCTTGTGTAAATCACACATGAATACCTTAAGAGAAAGTGATTGCAGCTATTTCAGATACAACACTTTTCAGACGGCAAAAAACTTTCGAATGTCCAGGTCAGCTGTGATATTACTTAGCGAAAAACTTTGTCCATTTGTCTAAGGAGAGACAACGAGAATGTGGGCTCCCGTGGATGTGATTAAAAAAGGTAGCGTGTGCTTTGTATTACCTGGCCGTCGAGGGAAGACTACGGAAAACAGCAAATCCATTTGGACTGGCAAAGCAGACTGGATCAGTTATTGTCCGCCATGTATGACGCGGACTCAACGTCTAGGTCCAGAGAATATAAAGTCACCAAAAAGGAATGGACAATGAAGGTGAAAGCAAAAGAGTGAGGAGTGTCCTGACCACATATCTTGATCCCTAGTTTGATTGTTGTAAAATGTTCTTTATCACATTGTTTACATGTCTAATAAAGATTTAATGAATTTATGATGGCTCAGGTGTGATTCACTACAATTGGGCCCCACAGCACATTGGATTCCAGTTAATTGAAATACCACAACACTGGATATTGTTCAGATAAGTTAAATTTAAGAACTCGCACATAAAGCAACACTGGAGGTGACTATGACGTGTGCATTTTCCGCGCATGCGTACTAGGTCGCGTTGTGCCGGCGGACGGAGGGGGCGAGGGGGTCTTAAACGGTGGCATTGTTGTGTGTGGACACGGATAAGGTTAGGTGAGATTTACGCTGGATAACCTAATCCGGTTCAGTGTAAACGGGGCCGGAAAAAAGGCATCGCAAAGTGGGGGAAATGCAACAAAAAGACGAACAAGACAGTAAAAATGAACAAACACTCCCACTAAAAAGCAGCTTATGGTTTCAACAGCTCTCAGAACAGTTCATTTTAATTTTGACAGTTAGTCTGTACAAAGTGCAATGTATATTTGTTCTTAAAAGCTCTTCCTAAGCTTCCTGTGCCTGGTTGCATTATTTATGCATTTCCCTGCTGCACTACTTGTTGTGTTATCATTAATATATATATATATATATTTTTTTTTTTACCTACACTTTGCATCTTAGGGTCTAGGCCAACAACGCCAACAAAGATCGTAACAATGGTTACGATCTATTTTTTTTATTTTAAGTCTATGGGCATCTGACAGCGGCCAATTCCGACAATCAAACACTGACCTGACTGACCAAGTTAACACTCGCTCTACACAAAACATGGGAACGTAGTAAAGAGGAAACGTACTGCATACAAATGAATGTTTTCCTCTACTATTCTATACACGATCCCCCACATTCATTTTAATTCAATAAATATTTGATGTTACTGCAAACAAATTTGTTTATGACCTGTTTGTAAGAACTCGCTTGTAATCTGAGAGGTCTGACGGGTGCTGGTACATAAAGACCAATAAAGCCAGATTGTTTGTGAGCTTGCATGAATATGTGTGTTTGAGTGTTTGTGCCTAGCTCTATGTGTAATTGCGACTTGGCAGATCTGAATAACAGAAGTCAATTTAGCTCAGGTGTGTCCTTGTCATGTGCAAATCAGACATCTGGTATTTAGAACATAATGATTAGTATATCATGCACAACCAATATAAAAGTAAATGAACAACTATGACAAGCAGAGTCTTCCAATTGACAGCGTGGAGTTTGTCAATATCCCTGATTATCAGGGAGGATGATCTAGTGACAACTAAAACCAGTAAAGGATTTACTGTATGTATTGAAACATACCGTATTTTTCGGAGTATAAGTCGCACCGGAGTATAAGTCGCACCTGCCGAAAATGCATAATAAAGAAGGAAAAAAACATACATAAGTCGCAGTGGAGCCCGGCCAAACTATGAAAAAAACTGCGACTTATAGTCCGAAAAATACGGTACATAAATTAACAAATTAAAAAGATGGTTTGACAAAAACAGACTCTCTTTGATTCTCAGTAAAACTAAAACAATGCTATTTGGTAACAGTAGAAGAGAAAGTCAAACACAAATACAAATAGACGGAATAGAAATTGAAAGAGTAAATGAAGCCAAGTTTCTAGGTATAATGATTGTTGATCAAATGAACTGGAAATCTCATGTAAAAAATATACAACATAAAGTAGCAAGAAACACGTCAATAATGAACAAAGCAAAACATGTTCTGAACCAAAAATCACTTCATATTCTCTACTGCCTTGCTAGAATTACCATATCTGAGTTATTGTGCAGAAATATGGGGAAATAACTACAAAAGTACACTTCATTCATTAACCGTGTTACAAAAAAGATCAGTTAGAATAATACATCATGTTGGATATAGACAACATTCAAACCCTTTATTCATTGAATCGAAAATACTGAAATTCCACGACATAGTGAATTTGCAAACAGCTAAAATTATACACAAAGCAAACTATAATCTGCGACCCAAAAATATACAACAATTCTTCTCAACAAAAGAGGAGAAATATAATCTTAGAGAAAAATTTAATTTAAAACATTTGTACGCACGTACAACACTTAAGACCTTCAGTATATCAGTATGTGGAATTAAATTATGGAATGGATTAAGCAAAGAAATCAAACAATGTACTAATTTAATCCACTTCAAGAAACTCTTCAAACGTAAAGTGTTTACAAAGTACAAAGAAGAAGAACCATGATAATCATTCTGAATTTATTTCATCCATCCATTAATTTTTCTAGATAATCTTACTTATCTCACCATATGAAATATAACTTACTTCACTAATTATTATTTATTTATTTATTTTTATTGTGATAACTTATGGAGTATATTGTGAATACATTGAGAACAGGAAGTGAACAAAAGTTTTAGCAACTGCTATGTAAAGGAAAAGGGGTAGGATTAAAGAAGCTCTGCTTCTTCCTACTCCTTTTCGAACATGTTGAATAGAGAAAATGGAAATTGTGATGTATCATGTTGTATTCATGCATGTTCGAAATAAACTCAAACTCAACTCAACATTACAGGTCAGATAGCACTGAAGGCGGAATCTTGCTTTGGCATTATAAATAAACAATAGATTTATGGAAAAGCACAACGATATGTTGACTTCATCATCAGTAGAAATGCTTTCAATGAAGAGGGTTTTGAGGCGTTTTGATACAGAGCAATTGCCTCGGAGTTGTCCATGATCTGTAGTTTGTTAGGTAATAGCACTGGCATAGCGGTCAGTCTAGTGTAGTCTGTCATCATTAGTTGGGACTGAAAATTGAAAACGACCGGTTGGTTTCAACAGCTCTCAGAGCAGTTCATTTTAATTTTATTGCGCTATTATCAAGTGCTACTTGCGTAGCAAAGAGTGAAGGTCAGCCTTGCATCAGTATCGCACACAAACACACATCGTAAAGGATGTTGACGACCCATAGTTTTATTACCTCAGATAGTTCTGTGCTGCATTCTATAGTTGCCCAATGTTTAATTATCGTTGTGACCTTGTCCAACTCATTTGCTTTACTTCCCGTCCAAAACTCAGTCCATAGTCACCTCATTGCTGCCTACCAATCAGTTTCCCTTCATGCTTTGCTTTAAAATACAGTATCAAAGCTTAATGGCCTTAATGCTGAATTGTTTGCGTCCATGTTTGCTTTATTTTTTTTAATTAATCAATCCAACAAAACAATACACAACAATACCATAACAATGCAATTCCAATTCCAAAACCAAACCTGACCCAGCAACATTCAGAATAGCAATAAACAGAGCATTTGAGAGGACACACAAACAAGACACAAAACAATCCAAAAGCAGATTAACAAAAATTAATATTATCAACAACAGTATCAACATTAATAACAGTTCCAACATAGCAGTGATTAGAAATCCCTCATTGACATTATCATTACAGCCATTTATACAAACCCTGTTTCCATATGAGTTGGGAAATTGTGTTAGATGTAAATACAAATGGCAAACAATGATTTGCGAATCCTTTTCAACCCATATTCAATTGAATGCACTACAAAGACAAGATATTTGATGTTCAAACTCATAAACCTTTTTTTTTTTTTTCAAATAATAATTAACTTAGAATTTCATGGCTGCAACACGTGCCAAAGTAGTTGGGAAAGGGCATGTTCACCACTGTGTTACATGGCCTTCCCTTTTAACAACACTCAATAAACGACTGGGAACTGAGGAACCTAATTGTTGAAGCTTTGAAAGTGGAATTCTTTCCCATTCTTGTTTGATGTAGAGCTTCAGTCGTTCAACAGTCCGAGGTCTCCGCTGTCGTATTTTACGCTTCATAATGCGCCACACATTTTCGATGGGGGACAGGTCTGGACTGCAGGCGGAGCAGGAAAGTACCCGCACTCTTTTTTTACGAAGCCACGCTGTTGTAACACGTGCTGAATATGGCTTGGCATTGTCTTGCTGAAATAAGCAGGGGCGTCTATGAAAAAG
This sequence comes from Nerophis lumbriciformis, assembly GCF_033978685.3. Lineage (NCBI taxonomy): Eukaryota > Metazoa > Chordata > Actinopteri > Syngnathiformes > Syngnathidae > Nerophis > Nerophis lumbriciformis. The sequence continues at coordinate 23,383,829 of NC_084557.2, forward strand.
ACGGCGCTTAGATGGCAGCTTATGTTGTTCCAAAACCTATTTGTACCTTTCAGCATTAATGGTGCCTTCACAGATGTGTAAGTTACCCATGCTTTGGGCACTAATGCACCCCCATACAATCACAGATGCTGGCTTTTGAACTTTGCATCGATAACAGTCTGGATGGTTTGCTTCCCCTTTGGTCCGGATGACACGATGTTGAATATTTCCAAAAACAATTTGAAATATAGACTCGTCAGACCACAGAACACTTTTCCACTTTGCCTCAGTCTATCTTAGATGATCTCGGGCCCAGAGAAGCCGGCGGCGTTTCTGGATGTTGTTGATAAATGGCTTTCGCTTTGCATAGTAGAGCTTTAACTTGCACTTACACATGTAGCGACCAACTGTATTTAGTGACAGTGGTTTTCTGAAGTGTTCCTGAGCCCATGTGGTGATATCCTTTAGAGATTGATGTCGGTTTTTGATACAGTGCCGTCTGAAGGATCGAAGGTCACGGTCATTCAATGTTGGTTTCCGGCAATGCCGCTTACGTGGAGTGATTTCTCAAGATTCTCTGAACCTTTTGATGATATTATGGACCGTAGATGGTGAAATCCCTAAATTTCTTGCAATTGCACTTTGAGAAACGTTGTTCTTAAACTGTTTGACTATTTGCTCACGCAGTTGTGGACTAAGGGGTGTACCTCGCCCCATCCTTTCTTGTGAAAGACTGAGCATTTTTTGGGAAGCTGTTTTTATACCCAATCATGGCACCCACCTGTTCCCAATTAGCCTGCACACCTGTGGGATGTTCCAAATAAATGTTTGATGAGCATTCCTCAACTTTATCAGTATTTATTGCCACCTTTCCCAACTTCTTTGTCACGTGTTGCTGGCATCAAATTCTAAAGTTAATGAATATTTGCAAAAAAAATTTTTTTATCAGTTTGAACATCAAATATGTTATCTTTGTAGCATATTCAACTGAATATGGGTTGAAAATGATTTGCAAATCATTGTATTCCGTTTATATTTTCATCTAACACAATTTCCCAACTCATACGGAAACAGGGTTTGTAAAAAAATAAAAACATTTTTTTTAAAAAGAATAATGTCACAGTGGCTTACACTTGCATCACATCTCATAAGCTTGACAACATATTGTGTCCAATATTTTTCACAAAGATAAAATAAAATATGTTTGCTTTCTGATCCCACACTCCTTCCTATTTCCTTCCTCCCCAAATGAGTTTGTCGTGTTTTCTGTGACTTGAGTTTTTCTGAGACAATTAGAGGAGCTGACATCCGGATAACCGCACAAAGAACTTTTCTGGAAATTAACATGGCTTTAGAAATAAGGGCAACATATTAGCCTTATCTAGCTCCAAACAGAAGGTATTGCAAGTGGAAAAAACAGTATAATTTTTTAGACATTGCTGATACCTTACATTTGTAAATAGAGATGTAGGGACAGGCTTGTGTGTAGTATTTGAATAACTATTTATGCTGCTTCATTATTACACATCTCTACTGTAATTCAGGTTCACATTATGGTGTTACACTGCTCTTTTCATTGCAGTCTCACAGCTCCCAAGCTCAAATTAGGTTGCTATTTTCCCAATTGTACAGTAGATGTGTGTGAATCTGATTGTGTGTGTGTGTGTGTGTCTTTGACAGGATCCATTATAGCTGGAGAGCTGAGCTAATTGGCAGTAATGGTATCCTGTGATGCAAGGTGGAGAGAAGGGTGGGTGATGGTACTCATGTTTGGCACCTTCCAAAAGACCACTCTTTGAAAGGCCTTCATTAACACTGTTTTTTACTGACACTCTGCAGGGAGAAATAGTGAGGTGTGTGTATGCTTCAGTAAATGTTCTGAGGGAACAAAAATGACAATGAGAGCATGTGACATGCACACAAAGATACACACATAAAAAGGGGTGTCACGCATTTCCTCACCTCCACCATCATCTACTGACCCAGTGATTATCATCATGTTCACAGGTAGTATCAGAGCCGTACCAAAGGCAGGACAATGCCTGCAGTAAGATTGCCGGGTTGGGAAGTTTTAACACCAGATACACACTTCTCCCAGTCAGTATGCTGTATCAGCACTTTTTAGTTTGGTTGTGTTTGTAGGTTAGTCAGTTACCTAATCTATTTCCAAGGAGCTTTGCAAAGGCGTGGCACGAAACAACCCTGAAAAAAGAAATAAGGAATGCTAGAGGAACTATGTCCCGCAGTTGACCGTTATATCTTCTCAATGGAGCTGAGAACCCTAGAGAATTTTAAGGTCCCTTTAGACCAAGGGTGTCAAACTCATTTTAGATCTAAATCTACTCCCAAGTGGGCCGGACTGGTAAAATCACGGCATGATAACTTAAAAATAAAGACAACTTCAGATTGGTTTCTTTGTTTAAAAAATAGAAAAAGCCCATTCTGAAAATGTACAAATCATACAGTTGTTGGGGTTTGTTTTACACTTACATGTTGCGGTTAATAGTCTTCTATCTTTGTCAGTATTTTTACTTTCTGAATAAATTATGTGATAATGTTCATCAGTCAACTCATTGGTGTTCATTTTCAATCTATCAAGATAAAAAAATAATATCAAAATCAAATTGCATGATGTTATTTACCGTATTTTTCGGACTATAAGGCGCAGTTTTTTTCATAGTTTGGCCGGGGGTGCGACTTATACTCAGGAGCGACTTATGTGTGAAATTATTAACACATTACCGTAAAATATCAAATAATATTATTTAGCTCATTCACGTAAGAGACTAGACGTATAAGATTTCATCGGATTTAGCGATTAGGAGTGACAGATTGTTTGGTAAACGTATAGCATGTTCTATATGTTATAGTTATTTGAATGACTCTTACCATAATATGTTCGTTAACATACCAGGCACCTTCTCAGTTGGTTATTTATTCCTCATAAAACGTACACTTATTCAACCTGTTGTTCACTATTCTTTATTTATTTTAAATTGCCTTTCAAATGTCTATTCTTGGTGTTGGGTTTTATCAAATACATTTCCCCAAAAAATGCGAGTTATACTCCAGTGCGACTTATATATGGTTTTTTTTATTATTATTATGCATTTTCGGCCGGTGCGACTTATACTCCGGAGCGACTTATAGTCCGAAAAATACAGTATGTAGTTTGCTCATTATCCTCGACTGGTGCACTAACATCATGTGTTTTTTTTACATGTATAGCATAATCTACAAAGATACAAAGAATTGCTATTGCGACATCTAGTGGACACATTTAGAACAGCTGTTTCTTTCATTCAAAAATTTCGGCTCATTTTTACACTTAGCGAACTCATCCCGCGGGCCGGATAAGACCTGTTCGCGGGCCTGGTGCAGCCCACGGGCCCTACGTTTGACATCCCTGCTTTAGACTGCTGCTCCCACAACCTGGGTGATGGATGGATGATCTGTTACATTTACAATAAAAAAATATTCAGTTTTAATGTCCAGAAAATAGCCTAAAATCAGTAATGTGCTCAATATTTTTGGAGTAGTTAGGTCCTCAATCTACTGAGCACAAGGGGCAGCGTTAGGGCCTGGCTACTATAGGGCTCAAGTCCCAGATGTTTTTTGAAAGCCCCCTGCATACAGCCTTTCTGTGCCTCTCCTGAAGAAGAAACGCCTCAGCAGCAGCGCATGAGCATGAGAATTTTGTTAATGTCGATATTAAGATTTTTTTAACGAAAAGTAGCTGTCATAAAATGGGTGATGATTCAGGTTTGGGATTCTTATAAGTGTTGGACGTTATTGTGCTGGTCAACCAAATTAACTTACTACCATTTAAGTTGTGGTACCAACAAAGAGAGTGATAGCAAGATAAGGTTGCAAATATATTTTTTGAGTTTGCAATTTTGCTTTTGTTTAATTGCATAAAAAGACAAAAGTTTATCCATAGTTACAGCGGAGTAATCCAAACAAGCTTAGATGATAATAATTTAGCTTTAGTAAAACCTATTCATTTACATGTGTATTCCAGTGATTTTTGTCTGCTTTAAAGGGGAACTGCACTTTTTTTTGGAATCGTTCACAATCATGAGAGACAAGAACACACGTATTTTTCTTTTTTTATGTTAAAGATGATTAAAAAAACAAAAATGGTATATGCGGTTAATGAGAATAACCGTTGTAACCTTCAAAGCCCTATAAAACGACATCAAAACCCTCCATCAACGTTTTATACAGTAAGTAAGTAGGAAGTAAGTACATTTTATTTTTAAAGTGCTTTTCACAAATAAAATCACAAAGCGCTGTACAAAACATCGGTGAAGTAAAATAACAATTCAATTTAAAACAACAGGGGCAACATCATAAAACGGATACAAAGTGGATTAAAAATGATAGTTAAAACGTGCATTAACTAAAAGCTTTACTAAAAAGAGAAGTTTTCAAATGTTTCTTAAAAGTGTCAACACAGTCAAGATCACGGAGGGACTTGACTGTTATAGCTCCCAGATTCTGGGAGCTATAACCTGGAATGCTAGGTCTCCATGGGTTTTAAAACAAGTTTTTGGGATCTTTAGAAAACCCTGGCCTGAAGACCGGAGGTTGCGCCCTGAAGAGTAGGGGCATAGCAAGTCAGTCATGTACTGAGGGTCTCCACCATGCAACGCACGGAATGTCAGGACTAAAATCTTAAACTCAATGCGGAATTTAACTAGAAGTCAATGAAGACTGGATAAAACGGGGGTTGTATGGGCTGTTCTGGGTGGACTGGTCAAAAGTCCGGCAGCCACATTTTGTATAGTCTGAAGTAGCGTTGACTTGTTGAAGAGAGTGAAAAGAGAATTGCAATAGTCAATGCGAGGCAAAATGAACACGTGGATGAACATTTCGAGATCCAATTTTGACAACAAATTTCTCACTTTAGAGATATTTCTGAGATGATAAAAACAGTTTTTTGGTCAGTTGACGACCGTGACCCTCAAAACATTGACTAATCCAACACAACCCCAAGGTTTCTGAGGCGGCTTTTAAACACACTGCTAGTCTATATTTAATGTAGTAACATACACATTCATAACAATATGTAATATGTTCAATAGTTACCGTATTTTGGGCATTGTAATCATTGCCGGAACTAATTCTTTGGCGCATTTATTTCCGTTTCCATAGCATAGCACGTCTGACTTCTGGCAAATACCCCTTCCAGATAGAAACACGCGAGTGTGTTTTAATCATGGCAGATTAGGTAAAAACAACAAAGACAACTATTTTTGGTCGAGTGAGGATTTACAACCTTATCTTTTTTAATCTGAATTTATGGAGGATTAATGACTGCTTATAGAAGCCACTATGAAGGAAGAGTGAGACGTTGGAGCAGACGAAGGCCGAGAGATTGAAGTTAAAGTGAATGGAAAATGGAAAATGTGGAACTTCAAGCCAAACTATTTCAACATAAATGGATTGATTGCCCATAATTAAACAGAGAAAACGTCCCTGGCCAGCTGGACCAAACAGCTGGTCATCAAGTAAGTCACTATATATATATCATAAATATTGAGTAAGTCACTGTATATATATCAATCATGATACACATAGCTAGTGATGCGTGTTGTTACAACTACAGAGATACACTGTCTGGCTAGCTTTGTACAAACAAAACATGAAATGTGGGCTAATACTTTACAGATACTGTAATATGTTTGTTCATGTTTTTCAGTCAGTACAGATTGGTGTTATTTCGTATTGTGTTGTGCATTAAAAACTCAAACGCGTTTCGTGTTGACCTAGAATCTAGCTTATATCTTGCCGTAGTTAGCTTTTACAGCTAATACCATGGCACGCCGATGTGTTACTACGCTAGAAAAAGAGTTCCTCAGTCATCGGTCTTACAATAACAATGTCGCTACAGTTTGGTTATTACATAGGTCACGGAACGCACATGAAGTATTGTTGACGGTTTTGAATGCATTTTTATAGTGATTTAGAGAATTGATTGCTCTCCCCTTAGCTGCATTGCACGCCACCAACAACGAGACATTTTTTATAAGTTAGAAACCCCCCCAAAAAGTGCAGAACCCCTTTAAAGGGGAACATTATCACCAGACCTATGTAAGCGTCAATATATACCTTGATGTTGCAGAAAAAAGACCATATATTTTTTTAACCGATTTCCGAACTCTAAATGGGTGAATTTTGGCGAATTAAACGCCTTTCTATTATTCGCTCTCGGAGCGATGACGTCACAACGTGGCGTCACATCGGGAAGCAATCCGCCATTTTCTCAAACACCGAGTCAAATCAGCTCTGTTATTTTCCGTTTTTTCGACTGTTTTCCGTACCTTGGAGACATCATGCCTCGTCGGTGTGTTGTCGGAGGGTGTAACAACACCAACAGGGACGGATTCAAGTTGCACCAGTGGCCCAAAGATGCGAAAGTGGCAAGAAATTGGACGTTTGTTCCGCATACTTTACCGACGAAAGCTATGCTACGACAGAGATGGCAAGAATGTGTGGATATCCTGCGACACTCAAAGAAGATGCATTTCCAACGATAAAGTCAAAGAAATCTGCCGCCAGACCCCCATTGAATCTGCCGGAGTGTGTGAGCAATTCAGGGATAAAGGACCTCGGTAGCACGACAAGCAATGGCGGCAGTTTGTTCCCGCAGACGAGCGAGCTAAACCCCCTGGATGTCTTGGCTCACACCGTCCTGAAGATGATCAAGAGAATAAAATCGACCCTAGCTTCCCTGGCCTGCTGACATGAGGGTATGTCTACAGAATATATTAATTGATGAAAATTGGGCTGTCTGCACTCTCAAAGTGCATGTTGTTGCCAAATGTATTTCATATGCTGAAAACCTAGTTCTTAGTTGTTAGTTTCCTTTAATGCCAAACAAACACATACCAATCGTTGGTTAGAAGGCGATCGCCGAATTCGTCCTCGCTTTCTTCCGTGTCGCTGGCTGTCGTGTTGTTTTCGTCGGTTTCGCTTGCATACGGTTCAAACCGATATGGCTCAATAGCTTCAGTTTCTTCTTCAATTTCGTTTTCGCTACCTGCCTCCACACTACAACCATCCGTTTCAATACATTCGTAATCTGTTGAATCGCTTAAGCCGCTGAAATCCAAGTCTGAATCCGAGCTAATGTCGCTATAGCTTGCTGTTCTATGCGCCATGTTTGTTTGTGTTGGCTTCACTATGTGACGTCACAGGAAAATGGACGTGTGGTTAAAATCAGGCACTTTGAAGCTTTTTTTAGGGATATTGCGTGATGGGTAAAATTTTGAAAAAAACTTCGAAAAATATAATAAGCCACTGGGAACTGATTTTTAATGGTTTTAACAATTCTGAAATTGTGATAATGTTCCGTTTTAAGATGCTCAGAATTTGAAAGTTATTATTAGAAAAAAAATTATACATATATTTTTTGCACATGCTAAAAGAATCCATCACTCAATTGGGCTTAGCTGGCCTGATCTTCTACAATCCTAAATCTGCCCTTGCTGAGTGCCATTAGATTTGACATTAGTCATACTTTTCTTATTCACAATCAAATATTTTGGAGTGCAAATGTGTGGAGTATTATACCATTGTGACAAATAAGCATGAATTAAAATATTTATGAGATTTTTATTTGACTGCCACAGCGGTGAATCAACACAAGTTGTGTTACTAATGCTTCATACGATGCTTCAGTAGTTCACTGTTTACTGAGTTAAATGCCGAGGACAGCAGACCATGAAATCAGCTGAAGAAAATGACAAGCTATCGCTCATAGATAAGATACATTTATTTATTTACTCAACCAATACATGCACACGCATGCCAAGTCCGAGGCAAAAACAATCACTATATTCCATCCATTTTCTACCGCTTATTCCCTTTGGGGTCGCGGGGGGCGCTGGAGCCTATCTCAGCTACAATCGGGCGGAAGGCGGGGTACACCCTGGACAAGTCGCCACCTCATCGCAGGGCCAACACAGATAGACAGACAACATTCACACTCACATCCACACACTAGGGCCAATTTAGTGTTGCCAATCAACTTATCCCCAGGTGCATGTCTTTGGAAGTGGGAGGAAGCCGGAGTACCCGGAGGGAACCCACGCAGTCACGGGGAGAACATGCAAACTCCACACAGAAAGATCCCGAGCCCGGGATTGAACCCAAGACTACTCAGGACCTTCGTATTGTGAGGCAGATGCACTAACCCCTCTGCCACCGTGAAGCCCTGCAATCACTATATTGACCATTGCTTTGGTCAATTATAGTGATTGCTTTTATGTAATTATTTTTAATGTATTTCTGTAGTTCTGACAAACAAATAGGTTTGAGGTAAAAAAAACAAAAACAAACAAATAAGACATATTATTAACAGGTATGGTGAAGTGGGCAAGCAAAGTACAGAATAGCGTATTTTCTTCTGCTCATTCTCGACTAATGTTGTCATTCAGTGCAGTATATGTTCATCTTAAGAGTGATGTCAGAAGAAGTAAGTCCCGTGCATCACATCTCTGGCCAGAAATCCACAAGTGTCAAATAAATAGCATTACCAACATGAAAAAATTCTGATTAATTCCAGGCAAATCCATAAAAGCTTTCCAGCCCCACTAAGCACTACATTCATCGTGCTGCTGTGGGAGGGGTTCTCCCATTCCAATCAATTGACTTGTAGGTCCTACAAAGAGTGCTTTCTAATTTGAGTTGAGTAAGTGGGTGACAAACCGTCCAACAAGAATGATTGAATTGAATGAATGAAATTATGTTCACACAGAGGTGGTTGGATGGGGGCGTCCAACGCAAATTAGTGTACATACTGACATGACAATCCATGACAGCATACATACCATAAGTGCTGGGTTGTAACCAAAAAGTGGACGTTTTTAGTGGGTAATGGAGTGCTGAAAAAAATAGATTCACATTCAAGTCGTGGTTCTTATTTATTTAGATTCTACGTTTATTTTTTTTTTAAATACATTTTTAAAAAAGCGTTTTTTTATGCCATTCCTGCGCTTCTTCCCTGCACATATACATCATACTTCAGCAGCCAAAAGAAGCTTTTCTAACCTCTAAATTGTTATAGAAATGTTTCACTATAATTTTTATACCAAATAATATATTGTGAGAATCGGTTTGAATCGAAAATCATGTTGAATTAAAGGGGAACATTATCACAATTTCAGAATGGTTAAAACCATTAAAAATCAGTTCCCAGTGGCTTGTTATATTTTTCGAAGTTTTTTTCAAAATTTTACCCATCACGCAATATCCCTAAAAAAAGCTTCAAAGTGCCTGATTTTAACCACCCGTCCATTTTCCTGTGACGTCACATAGTCAAGCCAACACAAACAAACATGGCGGAAAGAACAGCAAGCTATAGCGACATTAGCTCGGATTCAGACTCAGATTTCAGCGGCTTAAGCGATTCAACAGATTACGAATGTATTGAAACGGATGGTTGTAGTGTGGAGGCAGGTAGCGAAAATGAAATTGAAGAAGAAACTGAAGCTATTGAGCCATATCGGTTTGAACCGGATGCAAGCGAAACCGACGAAAACGACACGACAGCCAGCGACACGGGAGAAAGCGAGGACGAATTCGGCGATCGCCTTCTAACCAACGAATGGTATATGTTTGTTTGGCATTAAAGGAAACTAACAAATATGAACTAGGTTTACAGCATATGAAATACATTTGGCAACAACATGCACTTTGAGAGTGCAGACAGCCCAATTTTCATCAATTAATATATTCTAGAGACATACCCTCATCCGCGCTCTTTTCCTGAAAGCTGATCTGTCCAGTTTTGGAGTTGATGTCAGCAGGCCAGGGAAGCTAGGGTCGATAGGGGGTTTAGCTCGCTCGTCTGCGGGAACTAACTGCCGCCATTGCTTGCCGTGCTACTGACCTCCTTTGTCCCTGAATTGCTCACACACTCCGGCAGATTCAATGGGGGTCTGGCGGCAGATTTCTTTGACTTTATCGTTGGAAATGCATCTGCTTTGAGTGTCGCAGGATATCCACACATTCTTGCCATCTCTGTCATAGCATAGCTTTCGTCGGTAAAGTGTGCGGAACAAACGTCCAATTTCTTGCCACTTTCGCATCTTTGGGCCACTGGTGCAACTTGAATCCGTCCCTGTTCGTGTTGTTACACCCTCCGACAACACACCGACGAGGCATGATGTCTCCAAGGTACGGAAAACAGTCGAAAAAACGGAAAATAACCGAGCTGATTTGACTCGATGTTTGAGAAAATGGCGGATTGCTTCCCGATGTGACGCCACGTTGTGAAGTTATCGCTCCGAGAGCGAATATTAGAAAGGCGTTTAATTCGCCAAAATTCACCCATTTAGAGTTCGGAAATCGGCTAAAAAAATATATGGTCTTTTTTCTGCAACATCAAGGTATATATTGACGCTTACATAGGTCTGGTGATAATGTTCCCCTTTAAGAATCGATTTGACCCAAATCGTCAACCCAGTAATCAGAAAGAAATCGTGAGGTATAGTATGATTCACTCATTGTCTGGCAGAGATTTGACGTTCACAAATGAGTCGAGTCTTTTGAACTGCTCTGAAACACGAGAGCCAATTTGCAGTTGCGCGTCATCTGGTCCTGAGTCGTTCTTAATTGTGCATCTTAATAAATGAGAGTATGTTGGACAAAGAAGGTTCCGAAAGTTTTTGCAGTTTATTTTTTCATTGAAGCACGAAGCAGTATTGTACAATTTTGGACTTTTTGACAATTTTTTCAGATTTTAAAAGTTACTAAGTTCCATGTTTTTTTTATTTATTAGCTGTACATTGGTATTGTTCATTATCAATAGCGCTATTTCTATTGGTATTTGTATTGATCCATTTGTAGTGTAATAATGCTCATTGTCATTTCTGTATTATTTTTTATTTTCGCTAACTGCTTATTTGCCATCACTTTTACCATCATATTTGTACATGTCGTATTTGCTGATGTTGCTCCATTGTTGTTGTTGTTGTTTTTGTCTCTCTGTCAAATCCCCCTCTTGTCCCCACAATTTCCCCCTCTGTCTTCTTTTTTTTCTCTTTCTATCCCCTCCTACTCCGGCCCGGCTGCACCAAATGATAATATAAATACATTTAATAAAGTCAAATACAAATAAGGCAACAAGAGAAGTATACTACACTTCTCTTTTGTAAAGTAAATCTGAACAGCCGATATGGGCATCTACATCAACTATATGATTTGTCTGAGAAGCTGCACAGGACAAAAAAAAAAACCCAAAACAAAAAAAAAACAAAAGCAAAAAAAAGTTGTACATTGCAACAATTAGAATTACTGCACATGAGAATTACAATCTTTCACAATTTTACTCTGTGACCAATTTGGGTCACCACATGTCAATCAGGGGTGATGGACAAACCAGTAGAGAACCACTGCCCTAAGGCATAATACACGATCATTGAAACCAGTACCTTGAAATATAATGCATCTTACTTATTATACAAGTGCATATTCATAGCATATGTCAACAACATCCTGACAAAAAACATTGGCTGTAGTGTCAAACATATATAGCATGCATGATGACCAGAAAACCTTTTTTACATGAAAAAACAAAGCTTGAAAACAATACTTTTTTTCAACATTCATAGTAAGACCCATTTACAATGCAGATTTTTCCACAGTTAGGTCATTAGTAGATGTGGGGGGAATAATTTATTTTTAGATGCATCGCAATTCGAACATGGACGATTACAGAATCGATTAGTAAACGTCAATCGATAATCGATTTATTTATTGTGAATAAAATAATGCAGACAATTCTAAAATTTGGCTGACTGCAGACAGCCACTTCACAAATCAGGCCAGCTTTTTTTTTTTACAGCATTTGCGGTCCCATTTTCCAATAATTTAATAAATGTGGGAATTAATTTAACTGTTTGCATTGTTTTTTTTTTTTTTAAGTTGCAAGTGATAAACGCTTATTAGTGAAACGAAAAGAAATATAAAACTGCATCAATATACACAAATTAAAGATGCATCCATAATCGATTTTTAACCGAATCGTAATCAAATCGTGAGGTGCCCAAAGATTCCCACCCCCAGTCGATAATATATAAACAACAAAAAATATCTAATTACCAAGTTACTATGTGACAGGTCACTCGTTCCACAACTAATAATCCTGAAATTAACAAATAATTGGGTGATTATCATATTTTCCCATCCCTTGAATGTAATGAAATTGTAATGGTTGTATTAAGATGTGACGATTCACAACTGGGCAGAAATCTTGCACATATGACATCATCAGTATATTAATTCATCACATGAGTAGTACAGTGCAACGCGCTTAGACTTAGACTTAGACAAACTTTAATGATCCACAAGGGAAATTGTTCAACACAGTAGCTCAGTTACAATGATGGAAAGTGTAAGGATGGAAAGGACAATGCAGGTATAAATAGACTAACATAGCGATAAAAAATCTAACATATATACGAATATATACATAATATGTGTACAGAATAATATATATATACAGATAGATTATATTATGTCTATCTTGATGGATTGGTTGTTGACAAAACAGAAACCAAAACTTGCCCATTTGCTTGTGACTTTGGCCATTGACATGGAAATGGGCAAACATTAAGCATTTTTTAACCGACAGCAGTTTTATTGAAATAGGTTTTGTGAAAATTTACATTTCAATTCTTCTGTTGTCATGTTTCACAATGTGGCGACAGGAGTATTGCGTATGGTTCTGAGCTGTGAGGGGTTATACTAAAAAAGTGGGATAACTACAGCCAGATCAAGACTAAAGAGTTGCCCAGCTGTGTTGGCCACATTGAAGTGTGTCTTGGTAAAAGTATTCAGTGCTGTTTTTCCCCCAAAAAAGGCTGATTTGTGCACAGTCAGCCTGCCTCAGGTAACAAACATCCATCCATTTTCTACCGCTTGTCCCTTTCGGGGTCGCGGGGGGTGCTGGAGACATAACTGCTGAAATGTATCTAACTGCACATTCAAACACATGATCTAAATTTAGCTCCTCCATATGCATGAGGACAAGATGGAAGTAGAGTGTCCGTTTGGCACCAAGTGGGTCCAGTCTGATGCGTGTGTTTCATACTCATGTTCTGGACGCTTTCCAGGACACAAAGTGGTTCAAGTAAATCAGAACCATATGGACATGGTCCAAAACACCTCAATTATGAACCTGACCTCCAGGAATTAGACAACACCACTTGTGAGCCTGTTGCACACAATCTGCTAAGCTTCAAAACGGCTAAACAAACTGATGCCCAAATTTGATAAAGTGTGCAATGAGCAAAACAATCCTTAAGTCTTAAGTACCTGTAGAGTGGAAAAACAAGTCGACTTTCAAGATTCAAGATTCAAGATTCAAGATTGTTAAACAGACAGTTTGCCGTACAATGAAAATCTTACTTTGCTAGTCCACCCTTCAAGTCACACGGTACTTAGCTAAAAATAAAAAATAAAAATAAAAATGTATATACAAGGCACAGTAAGTAACATTACATTATTGCACATTCTGATTGACAGTCAACAGTATAAATATGGAGGTGACCTTGGGTCACAGCAGCAGTTAAAGTGTCTTTAGTGATCAAAGGTGAAAAGTGTCTACAGTGATGGTTCACAGTTCGGGGGTGGTCATTATATGCGTATTTATGTTCCATTGTATTCATTAAATCACATCCAATTGTATTTACAAACTGCAATGTGCGTGAAAATACTGTCTAAAATGTCACAAAATGCCACAAATTCAGTCAGCCATTTTGAATATCCAATTCCAAATACCATCTGTAATTTCCGTAGATTCGACATCACTGGAGTAACACTTCTGCAGTCTGACCATGGTATTAGATCAGGTCAAACTGACATTTTTTTTAAAGTGATGTGCTGTCTATCATTCACAATCCTAATGTAAGACCAGAACACATATGCTTGGCTTTTTTATGCATTTGAAATCCTAAATAAATAGCTAACAATTGAGTCAACAGATCAAGGGTCCTCTGTTGCGCTCATTATACCCACTCTAAAAACATCCACAAACCGCTAATAATATTGTATTTTTCGGATTATAAATCCCAGTTTTTTTCATTGTTTGGCCGGGGGTGCGACATATACTCCGGAGCGACTTATGTGTGAAATTATTAACACATTACCGTAAAATATCAAATAATATTATTTATCTCATTCACGTAAGATACGAAGCAAATGTCCGCAATCGTCACACACGTCAACCAATAAGAATTCGGCGGGGGAGGGTCATGGCAGAAGTGCATTGTGCGTCATGGCAGAAGTGCATTGTGGGTCATGGGATGCTAACTGCTCTTACATCCGTAGCTATTAAAATGGATTATTTCAACATTGGCGGTAACTTATAAAAACTGAGAAGGGCTGAACTAAAATGGCACCGAAAAGGAAATCATATACTGCAGATTACAAGCCGGACATGGTGAAATATGCAGCAGAAAACAGCGATCGAGCAGCAGAAAGAAAGGAAACGGCGCATACCAGAGGCGACACCGGGGAGGGAAGATTTCATGGGATTTAGTGATCGGGAGTGACAGATTGTTTGGTAAACGTATAGCATGTTCTATATGTTATATTTATTTGAATGACTCTTGCCATGATGTGTTGCGTTAACATACCAGGCACGTTCTCAGTTGGTTATTTGTGCGTCATATAATGTACACTTATTCAGCCTGTTGTTCACTATTCTTTATTTATTTTAAATTGCCTTTCAAATGTCTATTCTTGGTGTTGGATTTTATCAAATGAATTTCCCCCAAAAATGCGACTTATACTATAGTGCGACGTATATCTGTTTTTTTCCTTCTTTATTGTGCATTTTCGGCCGGTGCGATTTATACTCCGGAGCGATTTATAGTCCGAAACATACAGTACTCCATTTGCATGGCATGCCTTGAAAATTAACCAAATATGAGCAATATTGTTATTATGAGCGCCAACGCAGACAGACTATTTTAGCGGCCATTGATAGCAGTGAGCTAATTCTAGCTTACGCTGCTGTTGTTGACACACTGTAAGCCGGCGGTTGCTTTTGCTTTGTCTCAAACTTGCTAAAAGCCAATTCTGGATTATAATTCATGCATTTCTAACCTGGTAGTAGACAAATGTGGCCATGGCCTGGTCGACTTTCACATCCCCAAAGTCACGAAAAAGACACATAACGCTTGTTTTAGCACCTTTTTTTCAACCCTTTGTGAGGATTGTGATTGAATATTTATCCAAACGGAATTATGTGAGCGTGCCATCAGTCGACCTCCCAGCGAGAGTGGAAATTTTACAGAAAGTGTTTGTTTTATTATGGTTTATTATGGTTAGTTTGTGTGTTTAGCACCAAGCAATGCTGCGGATGCTAGTGTCACAATAAAGCTGCCTCCCGGTAGCAGTCGGCTTTCTAAAACGTATTGCTCATCCTCTTTGTGCTCGGGCTCAAAAATATCAGGCCCTGGATCATATTTTTTCCCAAAGTAATCGTTGTTGGCTTTAACAAAGTCTACTTGATTATCATTGTTGTTGATGGGGAGGAGATCTTTGGCGATCACGTGACTGGCTTCCTCATTATGACTTGGGAATCTCTGTGAGATTACTACTATTTTGATCATATCTATATATTCGCAAACTTTGTAAGCCTTCTGGTGTTATAAATCAGATATATATGATAATAGCTTCAATATAGAGGCAACTTGTGTTTCCACTATACTACTACTTTAAGTCTTACATTTCTACTATCCAGCCATCCATTTTCTACCGCTTGTCCCTTTCGGAGTCGTGTGGGGGCTGGAGCTCACCCCAGCTGCGGAAGGCGGATTACACCTTGGACAAGTCGCCATTTCCTCCAGGGCCAACACAGATGGACAGAAAACATTCACTCACTAATCTATTACTCCTTAAAAGGGACCTAAGATTAATTTAGCTGTTTCTGACTTATAAATGTTGTTACTACGTTGGATACTTGTAATAAACAATACCAAAGCGTCAAGTCATAAGGTTCATGCATTTTGCCAGCAGTTTTGGATGCCTCTGTTCAGCGGGTTTTGGAGTCTACATGTCGTGCGTGACGTGACAGCTAGGTGGACGTACGTATTTAAACATTTAAAAAAAGTTCTTAGACACAGATGTGAAGAAACCGTGGCATTCAGTGACATAAATGCTGATAAAATCTGCTTTTTATGCATTCTGAATCGATCTGAGAGTGTCCAGGTGTGCCTAATGATGTGACCGGGTGAATCCATATAATGGTTAGAACGTTTATTTTCAACCGTGTCTGGAAAAGAATAGCGATGACATCTTCAAGATAACATTCTCATGCTTGGGTCGCATGTTTATGCACGGGTCATTTTCCCAAGATGCAGTAGGAACTCCGGAGGCAGGGTGCAGGTAAGGATGTGATTTATTGCCCATAAATCACGAAAAATACAAAATGACAAGATATAAACAAGAAGCGCGTGCCGATTGCATAGGGAGAAAAAAAAATAGCTAGCGTGAAAGCTTAGCATATAAACAGGAGTTTAGAATCATAGATGCAGGGAATAATCAAACCTAACGTGTTGCATGGAAGTAAATAAGAAAACCAGACTGAGTATGGCAAAAAACGGGAATAAGTAGCTCTCTAATTTAGTTCCCGGGAGCAGGTGAGCGTGCCGAACACTAATCAGAGGCAGGTGAAACCAGTCTGCAGCCATAGCAACCAAAACAGGAACTGAGGGAGTCAAAAACTAAACAAAACATAATCCGGGCAACGGATTAAGACATATATATTTAAACAGTGTACAAATTCAAAATATAAATTATGATATCTTTGGAGAGGTTAGGGCGTGATTTAATTTGCAATCTGGGAACAGTCCAGAATAGAATATCTTGCAGACAGAATAAAAAACGGGTTACAAACGTGACTCGAGAGCAAAATGTACACAAAAGCATATCGGATACATACTATCTAGAACAGTGGTTCTCAAATGGGGGTACGCGTACCCCTGGGGGTACTTGAAGGTATGCCAAGGGGTACGTGAGATTTTTTTTTAATATTCTAAAAATAGCAACAATTCAAAAATCCTTTATAAATATAAATAAACACCTATCTTTTTTTCCAAATAGTTCAAGAAAGACCACTACAAATGAGCAATATTTTGCACTGTTATACAATTTAATGAATCAGAAACTGATGACATAGTGCTGTATTTTACTTCTTTATCTCTTTTTTTCAACCAAAAATGCTTTGCTCTGATTAGGGGGTACTTGAATTAAAAAAAAAATTCACAGGGGGTACATCACTAAAAAAAGGTTGAGAACCACTGATCTAGACCACAATTAAGTGTTTTAAAAGTAGATGAAAATCATCATAGGTCCCCTTTAAATAGTAACAGATAATATTAATGATCCATCCATCCATAATAATAATTAAAACCATCCATCCATCCATTTTATACCGCTTGTCCCTTTTGGGGTCGCGGGAGCCTATCTCAGCTGCATTCGGGCGGTAGGTTGGGTACACCCTGGACAAGTCGCCACCTCATCGCAGGGCCAACACAGATAGACAGACAACATTCACACTCACATTCACACACTAGGGCCAATTTAGTGTTGCCAATCAACCTATCCCCAGGTGCATGTTTTTGGAGGTGGGAGCAAGCCGGCGTACCTGAAGGGAACCCACGCAGTCACGGGGAGAACATGCAAACTCCACACAGAAAGATCCCGAGTCCGGGATTGAACTCAGGACTACACAGGACCTTTGTATTGTAGGGACGGCGTGGCGCAGTGGAAGAGTGGCCGTGCGCGACCCGAGGGTCCCTGGTTCAATCCCCACCTAGTACCAACCTCGTCATGTCCGTTGTGTCCTGAGCAAGACACTTCACCCTTGCTCCTGATGGGTGCTGGTAGCGCCTTGCATGGCAGCTCCCTCCATCAGTGTGTGAATGTGTGTGTGAATGGGTAAATGTGGAAGTAGTGTCAAAGCGCTTTGAGTACCTTGAAGGTAGAAAAGCGCTATACAAGTACAACCCATTTATCATTTATCATTTGTATTGTGAGGCAGATGCACTAACCCCTGTGCTGCCCAATAATTAAAACAAATTATAATAATAACAACAAACATGTACTTTTTGTACTTCAGCACAACATTCCTTACCTCTGAACTAAATTCAAGAAAATAGGTGAAGTTGTGCAAGAAAATACAGCAGCTGATGAAAAAATAAATAATCAATTGCTAAGAAGGTGCTGTTGTTTATGGGCTTAATATTGTTTTTTTCATCATGACACACTTAGAAACAAGCATGGAGCCATCAAGCAGATGTGATCAAAGCAGTCCCAGCTGACGTTCAGCAAACAGCTCATCCATCCACCTCATTACTCCCCATGCGGTCATATGCTACAGACTGACACCATAGAAACAAATTGTGCGTTAATATCCATCCTTGTTATTTTGTTGTTTCTTTTTACCATTACAATGTCTAAGACAGTAACAAAAAAAACTAATGGCCTGTTGAGAGTCTTGTTGAGTACTCTTAGTTTATCTCATGGTCGTGTTTAACATCCTTAGGGCTGAACTTGTAAACAAAATAGTCGCACTTTTAGACTTTTTATTTTTTTACCATAACCGCGAGAGTAACTACAGTCATCTGACCACAGAACTTTCCTCCAGAAGGTCTTATCTTTTTCCATGTGATGTCAGAATAAACAAAACTTTAGCTGTTTGGCCACAATACCCAGCAATATGTTTGGAGGTAAAAAGGTGAGGCCTTTAATCCCAGGAACACCAAACCTACCGTCAAGCATGGTGGTTGTAGTATTATGCTCTGGGCCTGTTTTGCTGCCAATGGAACTGGTGCTTTACAGAGAGTAAATGGGACAATGACAAAGGAGGATTACCTCCAAATTCTTCAGGACAACCTACAATCATCAGCCCGGATGTTGAGTCTTGGGCGCAGTTGGATGTTCCAACAGGACAATGACCCCAAACACACGTCAAAATTGGTAAAGGAATGGCTAAATCAGGCTAGAATTAAGGTTTTAGAATGGCATTCCCGTGTGGACAATGCTGAAGAAACAAGTCCATGTCAGAAAACCAACACATTTAGCTGAACTGCACCAATTTTGTCAAGAGAAGTGGCCACAAAATTCAACCAGAAGCTTGCCAGAAGCTTGCGGTGGTTGGGGACCACTGTCTTAAAGCACCTCTTCCTGAGGGCATTTCAGTGTTATAACTTCACCTTTATTGTTAGTTTCTAAGCCAAAATGCGTTTGTTCTCCCTTTTGTGTCTACACACATTGTCTGTTTGTAAGTACTCCGTGATTGTGCACTGCCGAACATGCTCCTCTGCTCGTAAATCAGCAATGATACGACGTGACGACGACGGGGCTGGTGGACCGGTAATTTTCAGAGGCGGTATAGTACCGAATATGATTCATTAGTATCACGGTACTATACTAATACCGGTATACCGTACAACCCTAGTTACTAAGTAAGTTTAAAATATCTATATCTTTATTATAATACATATTTACCGTTTATTCATAACAATAATAATTATTTATCATAATAATAATAATAACTTCCATGATAAGTGCCCTTTTTCTGCCCCCAAAATGCCTGTGTATGTGGCTGGTAATATATTCCACTTAATAAGATCCAACTATAGTCCTGAGTGGTATGAGAGGAATCAGATAACTCCACTAATGGGGTATCGAGAGACACAGACAGAGAAGAGGAAGAGGTGAGAAAGGAAAAACAGCAAAAATAGATTTCCATCAATTAATAAATGATAGTAGAAAAACCTCAGACAGTAAAGAAAGCAACCACTGTAGACTCAATTAATCGTATTATGGTGTTTCTCTCCTTTAGCATTGCAACACAAATACAACAGTTGCCTTTACGGCCCAAGGAGACAAACAAACGGCAACAGAAGGAGCGGCGACAAAATCATGGCCACTCAGTATCTCCGGCACCGCTGTGGCACGAATACAACAGCCGGATTATTGTTCCCCAACTTCATGTCAGGCTACGCCGTTCCCTCCCCTGCTTCCCCCCTATCACAATGCAAAATGAAAGTGAGAAAGACATGCAACGATATACAAATAGACCAGCGAAATGAATAATTTGATCCTGCGCTTGTGTTAACGTTCTCCAAACTGCTGCGGCAACTCATCCATGACTGCAGCGAGGCAAAGGAGAGAGGGGGTGGATGCTGGATTCATTACAAGCAGGAGAGCTTGTAATGAATGATAGCAACAAATCAGATCGGCTTAAACCTTTGCTAAAAATACGACACCAATCTGTGTAGGAAGAGGAAAAAAAATACATATTCCCACTCTTTGCCTCAAGAGGAGCCGTGTGCGCCAGTCAAGTGGAGAAATGGGGTCAAGCATTACCTCTCTAACTTTTTAGCAAAAGCAGCTACCACAAGAGCAGAGAGCAGCACTAATAGTCACAATTGGTATGGTTAAGTGCACTAAATTAATCTGATTTCTTCAATAAATCAGTTTCTTCTACAAACCCCGTTTCCATATGAGTTGGAAAATTGTGTTAGATGTAAATATAAACGGAATACAATGATTTGCAAATCATTTTCAACCTATATTCAGTTGAATATGCTACAAAGACAACATATTTTATTTTTTTTTGCAAATATTCATTAACTTTAGAATTTGATGCCAGCAACACGTGACAAAGTAGTTGGGAAAGGTGGCAATGAATACTGATAAAGTTGAGGAATGCTCATCAAACACTTATTTGGAACATCCCACAGGTGAACAGGCAAATTGGGAACAGGTGGGTGCCATGATTGGGTATAAAAGTAGTTTCCATGAAATGCTCAGTCATTCACAAACAAGGATGGGGCGAGGGTCACCACTTTGTCAACAAATGCGTGAACAAATTGTTGAACAGTTTAAGAAAAACCTCTCTCAACCAGCTATTGCAAGGATTTTAGGGATTTCACCATCTACGGTCCATAATATCATCAAAGGGTTCAGAGAATCTGGAGAAATCCCTGCACGTAAGCAGCTAAGCCCGTGACCTTCGATCCCTCAGGCTGTACTGCATCAACAAGCGACATGAGTGTGTAAAGGATATCACCACATGGGCTCAGGAACAATTCAGAAACCCACTGTCAGTAACTACAGTTGGTCGCTACATCTGTAAATGCAAGTTAAAACTCTCCTATGCAAGGCGAAAACCGTTTATCAACAACACCCAGAAAGCCGTCGGCTTCGCTGGGCCTGAGCTCATCTAAGATGGAGTGATACAAAGTGGAAAAGTGTTCTGTGGTCTGACGAGTCCACATTTCAAATTGTTTTTGGAAACTGTGGACTTCGTGTCCTCCGGACCAAAGAGGAAAAGAACCATCCGGATTGGTATAGGCGCAAAGTTGAGTGTTGTTAAAAGGAAAGGCCATGTAACACAGTGGTGAACATGCCCTTTCCCAACTACTTTGGCACGTGTTGCAGCCATGAAATTCTAAGTTAATTATTATTTGCAAAAAAAAAAAATAAGTTTATGAGTTTGAACATCAAATATCTTGTCTTTGTAGTAAATTGAATATGAGTTGAAAAGGATTTACAAATCATTGTATTCCGTTCATATTTACATCTAACTCAATTTACCAACTCATATGGAAACGGGGTTTGTATTTTCACGGGCGTTTGTCTCCTACAATTTTTCAAAAAGCAGCTTTTGTCCCTAGCACTTGAACATACACAAATAATGTTACGATATTGAATGGAGACAAGTCAAACACTAGCGCCAGGCGGAAAACGAACACTCAGGGTGAAGATCTTCCCTTTAAACTGCCCACAATCTCATTGATTGGCCTTCTCGGGCTGAAGCATGCAGCAGCTGACCAATCAGCTGCGGGATAACAACGAGTTGGCCTCAACACGGCAGAATGAATCGTGAAGTAAGATAAATTAAAAAAATCCAAACACGAAGAGTCTAGTGCGCCACTCAAAGGTCGTTATAGTATGTGGTTGACTAAGACTTGCAATCAGGGAATAAAAACGGAAATTTCAGCTGAAGTGATTCCTAGTAGTGCCTTGGGTAACCTGGTCAGTGGCCTAGTGGTTAGAGTGTCCGCCCTGAGATCGGTAGGTTGTGAGTTCAAACCCCGGCCGAGTCATACCAAAGACTATAAAAATGGAGCCCATTACCTCCCTGCTTGGCACTCAGCATCAAGGGTTGGAATTGGGGGTTAAATCACCATCATCGCTGCTGCCCACTGCTCCCCTCACCTCCCGGGGGGTGAACAAGGGGATGGGTCAAATGCAGAGGACAAATTTCACCACACCTAGTTTGTGTGTGACAATCATTGGCACTTTAACTTTAACTTAACAATCCGAAAGTCCAGCCGGGACAGAAAAGGTAAATATCAAATCTTTTTTCCATCCTTGTGACAGCAGACAATGCACAGTACGTAATGTTCCGGTATGTTTGTTGGCTCTCATGAAGTCTGCAGTGAGTAGAAATCAGTGATGTTAAAAGAAAAAGCAAACGTTAGGTTTAGGGTTGAAATTCATGCGCTGCCATATGCTTAAGAGCAGGGGTCCCCAAACTTTTTGACTCCAGGGCCGCACTGGGGTAAAACAATTTGGCTAGGGGCCGCACTATATATATATATATATATATATATATATATATGTGTGTGTATATATATATATATATTATATGTAAATGTGTATATATGTATATGTATATATATATATGTATATGTGTATATATGTGTATGTATATGTGTATGTATGTATATGTGTCTATATGTGTATATATAGACTACTTCAGATGAAGTAGTCTTGTGATTTTTTTCCCCACACATACATTTACGTATTGCGCTCTACCACGGTATCGGGCACTATTTTTCGGATAATCTAATTAAGACATATATATATATATATATATATACATACATGTGTATATATATATATATATATACATGTGTATATGTATATTTATATATATATATATATATATATATATATATATATATATATATACACACACACAGGTAAAAGCCAGTAAATTAGAATATTTTGAAAAACTTGATTTATTTCAGTAATTGCATTCAAAAGGTGTAACTTGTACATTATATTTATTCATTGCACACAGACTGATGCATTCAAATGTTTATTTCATTTAATTTTGATGATTTGAAGTGGCAACAAATGAAAATCCAAAATTCCGTGTGTCACAAAATTAGAATATTACTTAAGGCTAATACAAAAAAGGGATTTTTAGAAATGTTGGCCAACTGAAAAGTATGAAAATGAAAAATATGAGCATGTACAATACTCAATACTTGGTTGGAGCTCCTTTTGCCTCAATTACTGCGTTAATGCGGCGTGGCATGGAGTCGATGAGTTTCTGGCACTGCTCAGGTGTTATGAGAGCCCAGGTTAATCTGATAGTGGCCTTCAACTCTTCTGCGTTTTTGGGTCTGGCATTCTGCATCTTCCTTTTCACAATACCCCACAGATTTTCTATGGGGCTAAGGTCAGGGGAGTTGGCGGGCCAATTTAGAACAGAAATACCATGGTCCGTAAACCAGGCACGGGTAGATTTTGCGTTGTGTGCAGGCGTCAAGTCCTGTTGGAACTTGAAATCTCCATCTCCATAGAGCAGGTCAGCAGCAGGAAGCATGAAGTGCTCTAAAACTTGCTGGTAGACGGCTGCGTTGACCCTGGATCTCAGGAAACAGAGTGGACCGACACCAGCAGATGACATGGCACCCCAAACCATCACTGATGGTGGAAACTTTACACTAGACTTCAGGCAACGTGGATCCTGTGCCTCTCCTGTCTTCCTCCAGACTCTGGGACCTCGATTTCCAAAGGAAATGCAAAATTTGCTTTCGTCAGAAAACATGACTTTGGACCACTCAGCAGCAGTCCAGCTGGTGTCGGTCCACTCTGTTTCCTGAGATCCAGGGTCAACGCAGCCGTCTACCAACAAGTTTTAGAGCACTTCATGCTTCCTGCTGCTGACCTGCTCTATGGAGATGGAGATTTCAAGTTCCAACAGGACTTGGCGCCTGCACACAGCGCAAAATCTACCCGTGCCTGGTTTACGGACCATGGTAATTCTGTTCTAAATTGGCCCGCCAATTCCCCTGACCTTAGCCCCATAGAAAATCTGTGGGGTATTGTGAAAAGGAAGATGCAGAATGCCAGACCCAAAAACGCAGAAGAGTTGAAGGCCACTATCAGAGCAACCTGGGCTCTCATAACACCTGAGCAGTGCCAGAAACTCATCGACTCCATGCCACGCCGCATTAATGCAGTAATTGAGGCAAAAGGAGCTCCAACCAAGTATTGAGTATTGTACATGCTCATATTTTTCATTTTCATACTTTTCAGTTGGCCAACATTTCTAAAAATCCCTTTTTTGTATTAGCCTTACACAATATTCTAATTTTGTGACACACGGAATTTTGGATTTTCATTTGTTGCCACTTCAAATCATCACAATTAAATGAAATAAACATTTGAATGCATCAGTCTGTGTGCAATGAATAAATATAATGTACAAGTTACACCTTTTGAATGCAATTACTGAAATAAATCAAGTTTTTCAAAATATTCTAATTTACTGGCTTTTACCTGTATATATATATATGTATATATATATATATATATATATATATATATATATATATATATATATATATATATATGTGCATTCATACATATATATTCCTCGCGCACTAATTGACTTAAAGAGCGCACTTGTCACGTTATCGATGGTAAAATGCATTTTTAGACAATATGATTTGCCTGAGTGGCTAGGAGATGGTAGAAAATGGACTAGTAAGGACAAATTAAAAAAAAAATAATAATACAAAAAAAAAAAAAAAATTGTTTTTTTAACTTGGGACTTCCCACGGGCCGGATTTTGGACGCTGGGGTCCGTATCCGGCCCGCGGGCCGTATTTTAGAGACCCCTGCTTAAGAGGACCATAAGCTCCATTGTAAGCTGACTTTTATCACATGTATTTACTATTTAGAATGCATAAAAATAAGAACCAAATATGCGTGCTTGTCTAACATAAGGATTGTGAATGATATGCAAAATTCCACATACACATACTGAATAAGTCTCAATGAGGACACGCCGCCTTTTGCAAAGTGCAGGGGAGCCCTCTGGGTGATCTGAGGGGGTGGAGACCCCTCAGAGTCGGGGAGGTTAAGTAGCATTAGGAGAGCGTTGTGTGGGCGCTTTGGGCTCGGTGAGGATGAACGTCTGGGAGAACTCAAACTTTTCCCATGTTGTGGTGCATCTCACTTGCACATTTGAATACGCCTACGCACGCACAAGCACCTACTGTACTGTACAAGTCATTTACCACGCCAGTGAACAAATAGGATTCGCAAGTCCATTTATCCTGTGTGCGTGTGTGTGTGTGTGTGTGTGTGTGTGTGTGTGTGTGTGTGTTGGTGGAAGCACCAAGCAGCAGTCCCCCCTCCTCAGACCCTTTGAGGTATTTGAGGGACACTTAAGGCGGTCACTGGCAAGCCTCTGTGCTTTCCTCCTTCCCAACCTCTGCTCCTCTCCTCTGTTGCCATTATGGAGGCCACCAGATAGCAATGATGCAGGAGAAGCAGTGGAGCAGTCCCCACCTCCCACACCCACTAGCAGGCAGAGTGAGCCATACAGCAGGGGAGGATGTGGAGGAGAGGACATTATCATACGGAGCAGAGAGTGGCTGGCTATTATTGCTGCTGGGAGGGAGGGAGTGTTGGAGGAAGGCAAGGGGCAAGTATGAGAAAGAGAGGAAAAGGCGTCATCAGAACCGATGTGTTAAAAAAAAAACCTCCGTGAAGGAGCCTGCAGGGAAGCACTCGCTTCTTGCAGAAAGACACACAACTCTGAACGCTTTGTGACTCATGACCCCATTAGAAGAAACAGCTTCCACAAAGTAAAGTTTGACTAAGTCTTATACTGTGTCACTCTAGCTATCTGATGACGTCTGCGTTGCTGACAGTGCATATAGAGGTTAAATGAAGCAATGCATTCTGGGTATTGCAAAAAATATAAGGGGGAATATCTGTTTTTTTAAGTTTCTCTTTCATAAAGTTTGGGGTATTTGACAAGTGCTGGGTTTAATCCAGTAGTTTTGCATGCCTCGTTACACTACGATACTTACACTATATTGCCAAAAGCATTTGGCCACCCATCCAAATGATGAGAATCAGGTGTCCTAATCACTAGGCCACAGGTGTATAATATCAAGCACTGAGGCATTGGAGACTGTTTCTACAAACATTTGTGAAAGAAAGGGCTGCTCTCAGGAGCTCAGTGATTTCCAGAGTGGAACTGTCATAGGATGCCACCTGTGCAACAAATCCAGTCGTGAAATTTCCTCACTCCTAAATTATCCAAAGTCAGCTTTATTATAAGAAAATGGAAGAGTTTGGGAACAACAGCAACTCAGCCACCAAGTGGTAGGCCACGTAAACTGACAGAGAGAAGTCAGCGGATGCTGGAGCGCACAGTGCAAAGAGGTTGCCTGACTTTCTGCACAGTCAGTTGCTACAGAGCTCCATACTTCATGTGACCTTCCAATTAGCCCACGTACAGTACGCACAGAGTTTCATGGAATGGGTTTCCATGGCCGAGCAGCTGCATCTAAACCATACATGACCAAGACCAATGCAAAGCGTGGGATGCAGTGGTGTAAAGCACGTCGCCACTGGACTCTAGAGCAGTGGAGACACCTTCTCTGGAGTGATGAATCACACTTTTCCATCTTGCAATCTGATGGACGAGTCTGGGGTTGGAGGTTGCCAGGAGAACGGTACATTTCGGACTGCATTGTGCCAAGTGTGAAATTTGGTGGAGAATTAATTATGGTGTGGGGTTGTTTTTCAGGAGTTGGGCTTGGCCCCTTAGTTCCAGTGAAAGGAACTTTGAATGCTCCAGGATACCAAAACCTTTTGGACAATTCCATGCTCCCAACCTTGTGGGAACAGTTTAGAACGGGCCCCTTCCTCTTCCAACATGACTGTGCACCAGTGCACAACGCAAGGTCCATAAAGACATGGATGACAGAGTCGGGTGTGAATGAACTTGACTGGCCTGCACAGAGTCCTGACCTGAACCCAATAGAACACCTTTGGGATGAATCGAAATGGAAACTGAGAGCCAGGCCTTCTCGAACAACACCAGTGTGTGACCTCACCAATGCGTTTTTGGAAGAATGGTCGAAAATTCCTATAAACACACTCCGCAACCTTGTGGACAGCCTTCCCAAAAGAGTTGAAGCTGTAATAGCTGCAAAAGGCAGCACACGCGCACAATCAAACGCATAAATACAGACAGGGAGCATCAACCACTAAAAAAAGCACGCAAAATTGCTGCTGTTGGTCGATGTTTAGATAAATGGACAGTTTTAATATCTATTGTGTCAATGTGTTGCATGCAATATAAAAGTGTTTAACAATTTAAACTATTTTTTTTTTTTTTTTTTTTTTTTTACTTCCTGGCTATTCAGTTGTAATACTGACTGCTGCAGTTCTACCATTAAGAGAAAAACAATGCAAACTGGAGGTGAAGTTTCATCCTGATTAATTAATGCAGGGACATTCAACTAAATTATTTTGAGTGCCACTTTCCAGAAAAGCTGAGGATCGGGGGACTTCTCTATTTACTATTAGTCCCATGTTGTACATTCCAGAGAACCAGCGTTTAGATATTTGATTTTTGACTATTTAGTTCAGTGGTCCCCAAACTTTGGCCCGCGGGCCTAATACGGCCCACCAGCGTCAAAATTCAGCTCAATTTTTGTTTCATCTGACATCACATGGGCAAAGATAAGACCTTCTGGAGGAAAGTTCTGTGGTCGGATGAAACAAAAATTTAGCTATTTGGCCATAATACCCAGCAATATGTTTGGAGCAGAAAAGGTGAGGCCTTTAATCCCAGGAACACCAGTCTTATCATCAAGCATGGTGGTGGTAGTAGTAGTATTAGGCTCTGGACCTGTTTTGCTGCCAATGGAACTGGTGCTTTACAGAGAGTAAATGGGACAATGAAAAAGGAGGATTACCTCCAAATTCTTCAGGACAACCTAAAATCATCAGCCCGGAGGTTGGGTCTTGGGCGCAGTTGGGTGTTCCAACAGGACAATGACCCCAAACACACGTCAAAAGTGGTAAAGGAATGGCTATATCAAAATCCATGTCAGAAAACCAACAAATTTAGCTGAACTGCACCAATTTTGTCAAGAGGAGTGTCAAAAATGCAACCAGAAGCTTGCCAGAAGCTTGTGGATGGCTACCAAATGGGTCAAAATTGTTAAGCCAATTCGGCCACCTAGTCAAAAAGTTTGGGGAACCCTGATTTATTTTGTCAGAGTTACATGAGGGCTCTGCTGTTTTTAAGAACATTCTGCAAAAAAGCTAGTCAAAGATCATCTCCATGACAACACTAAGAATTTGCTGCAAAATAGTGAGTCCCTCGCAAGTTTTTAGAACGGAACTTGCGGGCCACCAGTTGAAAAGCCCAAAAGATAAAAAAAATAAAAAAAGGACCTAAAATGGAACCTTGAGGAACACCACTGGTATAATTATAGTTGAACAAATGACTACTGGCTGCATCTGAAGTAAAGAAGCTACAGCAACACCTTAGTTACATTAAAGTATATTACAAAAAATATGTGTAACTGACAAAAAGGAGATGACTTAAAAGTAGGGCTGGGCGATATATCGAATATACTCGATATATCGTGGGTTAGTCTCGATGCGATGTAGAAAATTACTATTTTGTGAGTATTCGAGTATACGTTCTCACGCAGTTGCTTTTAGCTGCGGGCATTACACTGCAGGCTTTTATCACTCTTTCTTGTCTCTCCTTCTCACAGAGACATAAAACAAGCGCACCGTCTTACATACGTCACATACTGACGTGCGCAACGTCACACGCTCCCACGGAGCAGAGGGGTAGCGGCATGGGTAACATTGGCGGTGGCAGGTGGTGAAAGCAGAGCGGTGCGAGTGGTAATACGAGAGAGTGAAGGTGCGAATCTGGTAACAAATGGAGGAAGAAGAATTAATTCCCAAGAAAAACAGCACGGGGTCCATCATCTGGCGGTGGTTTGGCTTCAAGCGGGAAGATGTTGAACAGTAATATGTCAAGTATGCGGCAAAAGCGTTGCTACAAAAAGTAGCAGCACTACTAATTTGTAGCATCATTTGAAAAGTCACCCGCTAGAGAATAATGAGTGCTTGAAACTCTGCATGTCAACATCTCCAGCCGGTGCCACACCCAACAAAATGCCGAAGCAACCAGCACTGACCCAATTGAGCCTGGCGTCTTCCATTTCCAGATGAACACCGTATAAAAAAATAGTCAACAACAGAAGGAGATAACGTCCGCAGTATCCTACCACATAGCGAAGGACATACACTATATGCAGTTAATTTTTTATTTGACAGTTTTTTAAATATCTTGTGTGACATCATGCACAAAAGTACACTTTATTTGTTTTAAAATATTGTAGTGGCGTTCTGTACAAAAAAATGCACTTTAATTTAGTGTTGTTTTTGATTGATTGATTGAACCTTTTATTAGTAGATTGCACAGTACAGTACATATTCCGTACAATTGACCACTAAATGGTAACACCCGAATACGTTTTTCAACTTGTTTAAGTCTGTCAAGACATGGACTATGGCGGCGCAAATTACTGCGCGGATTGCTTTCCCGGAATGCAAACGAATTTGACTGGACATGGCTTCCAGGTAAAAATTTATTTTAATACTAACAAAAAGAACAAACAAAGGGCGCGCACAAGGCGGAGAACAAACTTGGCTATGAAAACAAACTAGCACAAAGGCAAAACTATGAACACAAAACAAAACAACACTTACTGTGGCATGAGCGGAGCATGAAATTAACATCAGCATGAAAACTATGAACAGGCATGAATAATGACAATGTCGCCAGGACGACCAACTGAAAATGACAGGCTTAAATAGTAGTGACATGATTGCTGACAGGTGTGTGAGTCCGAACGTGAAAACAGGTGCATCTAATGGGTTGTCATGGAAACAAAAACAAACAAGAGTGCACAAACAGGAACTAAAAAGAGTCCAAAAACCAAACAGAACCTAGCCAAACAAAACATGATCAAAAGACATGATAAAATAAATCCACGTAAATCAATGCATGGTTTTGATATGTCATCTTAGTGACATCATGCACAAAAGTGCATTAATAGCTTGTTTTAAAAATGTCTCTGACAATCTTGCACTTTCTGTTTTGGAAATGACATGAATGTTTGTGTCACTGCTTAATAACTGTTTAATAAATACAGTTTTGGTCAATTTACTTAGTTATGATTTCCCTCTCTGCACGAAAGTTTAAAATGAACATATTAATGCAGTATGAACAAGAATGTTTTAATGTAGACAAAAAGAATCATCATACTGCTGTAATTATATGCATCAAGTGTTAATTCAAGGCTAAGGCAAAATATGGAGATATATATCGTGTATCGTGACATGGCCTAAAAATATCGAGATATTAGTAAAAGGCCAAATCGCCCAACTCTAACCCCAGTGTTTGCCAGCAAGGATAACATTAATACGAGGATCTGCCAATGTGTTTACAATGTCCAAGTTCCTCTAAACAACAGGAGCACTCCAGTGTTTTTAGGAATTTGCCCAACCCATTAAATCAAACCCCACAACATTTGTAGTGCGTTTATGTTTGCTCATTATTCCACCATTTTTATAGCAGCAGGAGACACAAACTTAAAGGGTTTTTTTATAAGCCTGAAACATTTTATTTTTTCTATTTACACTGGTCTTTTACAACCGTTACATTATTTCAATGAAGACTACCATGAGAGAGGCAGAGCGACTCATCAGGAAAAGTTTCCCTTGACTGGTTTGATCACAGCAGGTGACATGCGGTCGGTTCTATCAGTTTGCCTCAGGTGTGTCATTATTTTGAGGTCTGTTACTGTCGCGCCGGCTCTCCCTTCCTTTCCCTCCCCCACAGCATCTGCCTCACTCCCCTCTAGTGGCTAATTCTCCCACTCGTCCCTTGCTTCATAGGCCAACATCAGCAAGACTTTCAGACATGTTTCGTTACTCAAGCACAATTTCAAGTGCAGAAACGTGTCTGTTTTAGAATAGAATAGAATAAAAAGTACTTCATTGATCCCTGGGGGAAATTCAGCACCACAGTTCACTCACAATAAACACATATCAAAAAGAGTAAATAATAAAGATATGGATAGCGTACACTCGAATTGTACCCTCACTTTCCTTCCGGTGCAAAAACAGCAGGTGCAACAACAGCAGTGCAAATAGCATTATACAAACCCTGTTTCCATATTAGTTGGGAAATTGTGTTAGATGTAAATATAAACGGAATACAATGATTTGCAAATCATTTTCAACCCATATTCAGTTGAATATGCTACAAAGACAACATATTTGATGTTCAAACTGATAAACCCTTTTTTTTTTTGCAAATAATCATTAACTTTAGAATTTGATGCCAGCAACACGTGACAAAGAAGTTGGGAAAGGTGGTAATAAATACTGATAAAGCTGAGGAATGCTCATCAAACACTTATTTGGAACATCCCACGGGTGTGCAGGCTAATTGGGAACAGGTGGGTGCCATGATTGGGTATAAAAACAGCTTCCCAAAAAATGCTCAGTCTTTCACAAGAAAGGATGGGGCGAGGTACACCCTTTTGTCCACAACTGCGTGAGCAAATAGTCAAACAGTTTAAGTTTAAGAACAACGTTTCTCAAAGTGCAATTGCAAGAAATGTAGGGATTTCAACATCTACGGTCCTTAATATCATCAAAAGGTTCAGAGAATCTGGAGAAATCACTCCACGTAAGCGGCATGGCCGGAAACCAACATTGAATGACCGTGACCTTCGATCCCTCAGACGGCACTGTATCAAAAACCGACATCAATCTCTAAAGGATATCACCACATGGGCTCAGGAACACTTCAGAAAACCACTGTCACTAAATACAGTTTGTCGCTACATGTGTAAGTGCAAGTTAAAGCTCTACTATGCAAAGCGAAAGCCATTTATCAACAACATCCAGAAACGCCGCCGGCTTCTCTGGGCCCGAGATCATCTAAGATGGACTCATGCAAAGTGGAAAAGTGTTCTGTGGTCTGACGAGTCCACATTTCAAATTGTTTTTGGAAATATTCGACATTGTGTCATCCGGACCAAAGGGGAAGCGAACCATCCAGACTGTCATCGACGCAAAGTTCAAAAGCCAGCATCTGTGATGGTATGGGGGTGCATTAGTGCCCAAGGCATGGGTAACTTACACATCTGTGAAGGCACCATTAATGCTGAAAGGTACATACAGGTTTTGGAACAACATATGCTGCCATCTAAGCGCTGTCTTTTTCATGGACGCCCCTGCTTATTTCAGCAAGACAATGCCAAGCCACATTCAGCACGTGTTAGAACAGCGTGGCTTCGTAAAAAAAGAGTGTGGGTACTTTCCTGGCCCGCCTGCAGTCCAGACCTGTGTCCCATCGAAAATGTGTGGCGCATTATGAAGCGTAAAATACGACAGCGGAGACCCCGGACTGTTGAACGACTGAAGCTCTACATCAAACAAGATTGGGAAAGAATTCCACTTTCAAAGCTTCGACAATTAGTTTCCTCAGTTCCCAATCGTTTATTGAGTGTTGTTAAAAGAAAAGGTGATGTAACACAGTGGTGAACATGCCCTTTCCCAACTACTTTGGTACGTGTTGCAGCCATGAAATTCTAAGTTAATTATTATTTGCAAAAAAAAAAAGAAGTTTATGAGTTTGAACATCAAATATCTTGTCTTTGTAGTGCATTCAATTGAATATGGTTTGAAAATGATTTGCAAATCATTGTATTCCGTTTATATTTACATCTAACACAATTTCCCAACTCATATGGAAACGGGGTTTGTACATGCGAATAAGATAAATAGGCTATGGAATCAAATATAATTGTCCTATCACTATTCTTCTGGTGCAAAAAGACAGCAGTGCAAGTAGCATTTTTTTTTTACATGTGAATCATATAAATACGGTCTAGTATACATTCAAGTATATTCAAAATGGAATAGGCGAGGATTCAGTTTTTAAACAGAATTTTAAGTATGAATTATATAAGTAATGACTATTTTCTAGTTTAATATATGCATTATACCCTCTGATTCAAGTACAGTCAAAATGGAATAGGATAGAATTCATCCAGTCAGTCAGTTTCAAAGAAGATTTGTGTACTGGGTGAATAAACTCGGAAATAAAATGCTGACAGTGCACGGATTGAGGACGTTTTGGCTTGGAGAAAAAAATGAGGACAGTGAAAGTCACAAATATAAGGTTTTTGAAGTCAAAATATTGAGGTTAGGTTTTTTCGGAGGGGTTTTTTTCTTTACTTTCTTTCTATTTTTGGGGGTAATACAGCACATTGCATCTGCCAATGGAAACAGCAGCAACACGTTGCAATGACCCAAATACCGCAGTATGGCGTGATGATTGGCTGAAAGAAGAAGAAGAAGAAGAAGGTTTGAGGGAGGGAGTGCAATGCAGCACGTCCACAGTTGCTTATCGGAAACCAAACATGAACATTTGTCTTCTCTTTACATCATGTTATGCTTCCCTCTATCAGGGCTCGGCAGCTTTCGCACGTCATCGTTTTTTGCCACCTCCTACACGCTTCTTTTTCTGACGTCCCTGCGTCAGGATTCCGCAAAAAGCATGAAAGAAAGACAGACGCATAGGAGAGCAACTCCTATTCATCCATTCTTAATCAAAGTAGAGCCATTGAATTCTCTTCCTGCGTGAGAATGCCAACACACTTGTGTCCTCATTTACTGCGGCTTGGCAATGTCATCCTGCAAAGT
The DNA here is from genome assembly GCF_033978685.3 of Nerophis lumbriciformis. Classification (NCBI taxonomy): domain Eukaryota; kingdom Metazoa; phylum Chordata; class Actinopteri; order Syngnathiformes; family Syngnathidae; genus Nerophis; species Nerophis lumbriciformis. Next base: position 23,417,702 of record NC_084557.2, read on the forward strand.
AAGTTGCTGCCATCACCATTAGACAGCAAGCTGACTCTTCCTCGCCACTTTGCTGCATGTGTGGGCATTTAGGCTGTGGGTGAGCCACGTCCTCATGTCTTGGCTTTATTTCCCCTCTATATCTTCATGAATACAAAGTTTCCTGTTTTTTTTTTGTTTGTTTTTTAAAAGGCAATTCACACAGATTTGCATGTGATAAATTGGTTGTGTCAAACATACAAGCCTAAGTGGGCCGGACTGGTAAAATCACGGCACGATAACTTAAAAATAAAGACCACTTCAGATTGTTTTCTTTGTTTAAAAATAGAACCAGCACAATCTGAATACGTACAAATCATAATGTTGTTGTTTTTTTTTTTACATTTGCATGTTGCGATTAATAATATTGTAACTTTATTTGTCGTTATTTATAATTTATGAATAACTTATGTGATAATGTTCATCAGTCAACTCATTGGTGTTATTTTTCCATCTATCAAGATAAAAAATAATTATCAAAATCAAATTAAAGCTGCAAGGAGCGATGGACGGGACTGACTTTGACGGCACATAAAATCCAAACCGGAGCAATAATTAAAACTCTTTCGTCAACTTTTAATCAGAAGGGTTCAATCTCTCTCCTGTGCTAGTTTGAAGCCGACACGACAAACGTGCTCAGAGGAGATAATTTTTGAAAAAAGGTGACCGGTCTTTACAAAACTTTTGTTTTGAAGGGGGAATTGCAAACTTTCTGTTGATTTTTGCTGGGGGTTGTCAATTTATGAAATGTAGGTCTAAGTGAGACCTACATAAAGGTTTTAGTTTCTACGTCATTCCTACTGGAAGTTACAAGCAGTTTTGTCCGTGTTTTCTTCCTAGGAGCAGTTTTGTCTGTGTTTTATTTCTATGGGGCGCTAGAGCGCAATTTTGAGTTTGACGTTGGGTTTTTATTAGATCGCAATTTTTACTAGTCCTGATGTGTGTGTCCAGTTTGGTGAGTTTTGAAGCATGTTAAGGGGGTCAAATTGTAGCTCAAAGAGGCAAAAGTGACTGTTTTAACAAAACGTTTGTTTTGAAGGGAGAATTGCCAACTCCCTGTTGATTTTTGCTGAAGGATGTCAGTGTATGAAATGTAGGTCTAAGTGAGACCTACAGAGAGGTTTTTCTTTCATGTCGCTACGACATTTCTACTGGAAGTTATAGGCAGTTTTGTCTGTGTTTTCTTCCTAGGCAGGGCTAGAGCGCAATTTTGAGTTTTGGGGTTTGGTTTTTTATTAGATGGCAAATTTCGCCAGTGCTGATATGTGTGTCAAACATGGTGATTTTTTAAACATGTTATGGGGGTCAAATTACAGCTCAAAGAGGCGGCGGAATAATAACAATAAAACCTTACAAATACAATAGGGTCCTCTGTCCCAAAGGGACATTGCGATCCCTAATTACAAGATGTTATTTATGTAGTTTGCTCATTTTCCTCGACTGGTGCACTAAGATCATGTGGTTTCTTTTTTTTTTTTACATATGTAGCATCATCTACAAAGATACAAATAATTGCTATTGCGACATCTAGTGGACACATTTAGAACAGCAGCAAGATGAGTTTGCTAAGTATAAAAATGAGCCGAATTTTTGAATGAAAGAAACAGCTGTTCTAAATGTGTCCACTAGATGTCACAATAGAAATTCTTTGTATCTTTGTAGATTATGCTACATGTGTAAAAAAAAAAAACCACATGTTAGTGCACCAGTCGAGGAAAATGAGCAAACAAATAAATATCATCTTGTAATTTGATTTTGATATTCCATACATCCATCCATTTTCCACCGCTTATTCCCTCTGGGGCCGCGGGGGGCGCTGGAGCCCATCCCAGCTACAATCGGGCGGAAGGCGGGGTACACCCTGGACAAGTCGCCACCTCATCGCAGGGCCAACACAGATAGACAGACAACATTCACACTCACATCCACACACTAGGGCCAATTTAGTGTTGCCAATCAACTTATCCCCAGGTGCATGTATTATTTTTTTTTATCTTGATAGATGGAAAAATAACACCAGAGTTGGCTGATGAACATTATCACATGATTTATTCAGAAAGTATAAATAACGACAAATAAAGGTAGAATATTATTAACTGCAACACGTAAGTGTAAAAAAAACCCAACAACATTATGATTTGTACACTTTCAGAATGTGCTTGTTCTATTTTTAAACAAAGAAAACAATCTGAAGTGGTCTTTATTTTTAAGTTACCGTGCCGTGATTTTACCCCTGGGGTGTAGATTTTTCTCCATGTGGCCCCCTTTGATAAATTAACCTTTGACGCCCTTTTAAGCAATGTGTGAATGCACTGTAGTGTACCCACATCTCAATGAAGGTTCACCTCTCCCTGCTCTGCTAATAATCCTTTCAATAGAACATTAAAGCTGATGATGCAGTGCAGTACACTGAATCCATAAGTCCAGTGAGTCAGGCTGTAGCAAAATGACCTGCTGATGCATCGCATGCATACTTTAGACCAGTGTTTTTCAAACTTTTCTGAGCCAATGCACATTTTTTTCATTGAAAAAATCCTGGGGCACACAACCAGCAGAAATCATTGAAAAATTAAACTCAGTAGCTGTTATTGACAATAAAAAGTCGTTCTCACAGTTGTTGGATATGAATTCAAACCATAACCAAGCATGCATCACTATAGCTCTTGTCTCAAAGTAGGTGTACTGTCACGACCTGTCACATCACGCCGTGACTTATTTGGAGTTTTTTGGTGTTTTCCTGTGTATTGTTTTAGTTCTTGTCTTGCGCTCTTATTTTCCTGTAGCAGTTTCATGTCTTCCTTGAACGCTATTCCCCGCACCAGCTTTGTTTTCGCAATCAGGACTATTTAGGTTGTGCAGACACTATCCTTCTTTGTGGGGACATTGTTGATTGTCATGTCATGCACGGATGTACTTTGTGGACGCCGTCTGCTCCAAGTCTTTGCTGTCGTCCAGCATTCTCTTTTTGTTTACTTTGCAGCTAGTTCAGTTTTAGTTTTGTTTTGCATAACCATCCCTAAGCTTCACTGCCTTTTTAGCGGCACTCGCCTTTTATTTATTTTTGGTTTAAGTGTTAGATAGCTTTTTACCTACACGCTGCCTCCCGCATATTGTGATCACCACAAACCATGTTCCCGACATCTACAAAGCAATTAACTACCTGCTGCCACCTACTGATATGGAAGAGTATTACACGGTTACTCTGCCGAGCTCTAGACAGCACAGACACTCAACAACGGCACATTTGCGGATTATAATTACTGGTTTGGAGAAGGCATTCGACCGTGTCCCTCGGGAAATCCTGTGGTGCTCAGAGAGTATGGGGTATTGGACTGTCTGATTGTGGCGGTCCGCTCCCTGTATGATCAGTGTCAGAGCTTGGTCTGCATTGCCGGCAGTAAGTCGGACACGTTTCCAGTGAGGGTTGGACTCCGCCAAGGCTGCCCTTTGTCACCAACTCTGTTCATAACTTTTATGGACAGAATTTATAGGCACAGTCAAGGCGTTGAGGGGATCCGGTTTGGTGGCTGCAGGATTAGGTCTCTGCTTTTTGCAGATGATGTGGTCCTGATGGCTTCATCTGGCCAGGATCTTCAGCTCTCACTGTATCGGTTCGCAGCCGAGTGTGAAGCGACTGGGATGAGAATCAGCACCTCCAAGTCCGAGTCCATGGTTCTCGCCCGGAAAAGGGTGGAATGCCATCTCCGGGTTGGGGAGGAGACCCTGCCCCAAGTGGAGGAGTTCAAGTACCTATGAGTCTTGTTCACGAGTGAGGGAAGAGTGGACCGTGAGATCGACAGGCGTAACGGTGCGACGTCTTCAGTAATGCGGACGCTGTATCGATCCGTTGTGGTGAAGAAGGAGCTGAGCCGGAAGGCAAAGCTCTCAATTTACCGGTCGATCTACGTTCCCATCCTCACCTATGGTCATGAGCTTTGGGTTATGACCGAAAGGACAAGATCACGGGTACAAGCGGCCGAAATGAGTTTCTTCCGCCGGGTGGCGGGGCTCACCCTTACAGATAGGGTGAGAAGCTCTGCCATCCGGGGGGAGCTCAAAGTAAAGCCGCTGCTCCTCCACATCGAGAGGAGCCAGATGAGGTGGTTCGGGCATCTGGTCAGGATGCCACCCGAACGCCTCCCTAGGGAGGTGTTTAGGGCACGTCAACTCGGTAGGAGGCCACGTGGAAGACCCAGGACAAGTTGGGAAGACTATGTCTCCCGGCTGGCCTGGGAACGCCTCGGGATCCCCCGGGAGGAGCTGGACGAAGTGGCTGGGGAGAGGAAAGTCTGGGCTTCCCTGCTTAGGCTGCTGTCCCCGCGACCCGACCTCGGATAAGCGGAAGAAGATGGATGGATGGATGGATGGAATTACTGGTTTGCAAAAAATATTTTTAACCCAATTAGGTGAAATTACATAATCTCCCACAGCACACCAGACTGTATCTCACGGCAAACCGGTGTGCCGCGGCACAGTGGTTGAAAAACACGACTTTAGACTACTGAGCAGTAACAAGATGTTTGACATATGAAGAAAAACAGACTAGTGAGCACGAGCACTGATGTTGACAGCAGACTGGACCACTGGGACAATTTAATATCCAGTATAAAATATAATGCAGGCAAAATAAAATGCAAATCATGAATCCGATAACAGAATGTTTAAAACCCACTGTACGCCACTTGATATCGACTTGCAAGCAGGGATGTACTGTGAAATCAATATCAAATGTCACTGTTCACGACATTGTTGTCAATAAAATGTTATTGCAGTGTTTAAGATTTATAAAGCCTCGTTACTTTTATCACCAAAGCTCACTTACAAGCCAGGTAATAAAAATAACATTTAAGAGGCTTACTGTATGCCTTGATTGTTCCTTTGCAAGAGGAAAAAATGCTCCCGTGGTCTACTTGCCTTTAAATGGGAACTGCACTTTATTGGGATTGCCTATCATTCACAACTCCTATGATAAACAGGAACACACAGGTATTTTTTGCATTCTAATTTGTAATAATCAGCTTGTTTTAGGTGGCCAAAAATACTCAATTTACTGTACATCTTATGACCTGAATATTAACTAAGTAGTAGTGATATTGTCATGATAAACGCTGACTCAAGCTATCTACTATTTTTAGCCGTGCCATGATCCGAGCTAGTTTGTGCAGCTACAGTGTTGACATATTGACATACTGCGCTACTGCAACATGATCACCTCCAAGTTAATTCTAGATGATAAATAATGCCTCTCACCTGGATAAACTGAGAAGTTGTTCATCTGTGACATTCAACTTTTACCCGGAGATGAAGAAAAAGACACAAAAAGACGTTCATCTGCGGTAACTTTTTTTGAACCTTTCTGTCGATCATGATTACTTCTTTATCTAAATGGGAATATCCTATCAGTTGGGATCCCAGTGAGAGCAGACATTGTACAGTAAGTGATCAATGGATTATGTTGGTAGTTTGTATTTATTGTGTATTGTGTCGATCCGTTTTGCACACAGCTTCCAAAACTTGCTGCTCATCCTCCTTAGATTCAGGCTCAAAACTATAATGTTCTGGATCATAATTTGTCCCAAAGTAGTCTTTGTTGTCTCTCATGATGTATGCCATGATGTTTTTGCTGTTTAAGGGAAAATAATACGCCGCTGTATGCTTAAAATTAGAAAAATACATAAATATTACATGGTTTTATGAATATACCTGTTACTATATACATGTATATAAAATGATGATGCTGTTTGGATGTTTATAGAGCGCTTTATAGGTGGAATAGAGCGAATCCCATTGACTTCATTGTTAGCAGACTTTGGTTAACGTTTCTTTACTAGTTAGAATGCATAAAAAAATTCAAAACGTGTTGTTGTCTTACATAGGGATTGTGAATGATAGACAAAATTCCCTCCCAAAAAGTGCAGTTGCCCTTTAGAAAAAAACAGCAAGTGTAAATGCATGCTTGGAAAGCTAGTCAAACCCCAACCAATGCAAATAACCAAAGTGTGATCACGATAGCACCTTGTACAGTAGAACCCTCGGACATGCTGACATAAGCGGTTGATGATTTAAACCAAAACTAACCGTTGCTTGCCCGTTTACTTTTGACTTGCTCTTGAGATGTAAGAATAAGGTTGTTGGACCTACTGTAGTTTGTTGACATGATTTCCATCATTTGTGCATATTTCTATTTTTACTTTTTATGTTTTCACATTATATTTTATACTCTTAAATCTAACATACAGTACAGGCCAAAAGTTTGGACGTACCTTCTCATTCCATGCGTGTTCTTTATTTTCATGACTATTTACATTGTAGATTGTCACTGAAGGCATCAAAACTATGAATGAAAACATGTGGAGTTATGTACTTCACAAAAAAAGTTGAAATAACTGAAAACATGTTTTATATTCTAGTTTCTTCAAAATAGCCACCGTTTGCTCTGATTACTGTTTTGCACACTCTTGGCATTCTCTCGATGAGCTTCAAGAGGAAAGAGTTTACACTTCACAGGCGTCATAGTTTTGATGCCTTCAGTGACAATCTACAATGTAAATAGTCGTGAAAATAAAGAAAACGCATTGAAATGAGAAGGTATGTCCAAACTTTTGGCCTGTACTGTAGATGTCGCAGTAATTTAGTTAAATCTCTTGAATACGATGACAATAACTTAAGTAAAGCTCAATAAAATCTGTAGATTTTTTTTTCCAAATTCCATGTATACCCTTTACATTTTTTCGTATTCCATTTTTTTTTACCTTCTACACATATTTTACCACCACAGAGTGAGCTTTCTGTGTAATAAATAAAATAAAAAAACATTACATGTAGCAATACATCATTATTGACCAGTATTTTAAGTCAAAACCTATTCATTTTGTAACACAAATGTATCAATGAGTGCTTTAAGTACTAAGTGCTTATGTAAGATACTTTTTTTTTTTAAACCTTTATTTTGTTAGCACTGTCAGACCGGATGTTGCGAATGTTTTGAGCTTGAATCGGTGATCTCGTCTACAACACAAGTGGATGAGATGTGTTGCGAAGTTGCACGTCCATAGGTTGTCCTAGCTAGCATCAACTTTGTAGTTTCGGTATTATTCCGGAGGGGGTGGTTGAGTATTTTGAAGACGAATGTTTGGTCCAGGACACATGCTTTTCCCACGACAAACATTCCTTCTACTTATTTTGATAGTATTTCAGTCACATTTATCAATTACTCAATGTCCATGATATTCCGCATTAAACAGTAGATCCTGTTTTTATTGGCCAATTTCTAGGGATGATACTCGAAAACAGTTTTCCCGGTTGTTTGATAAGAAAAGAACCGAGTCCTTGGACTCGAATCCCTTTTTGAGAACCGGTACCCGTTATCGAGACCACTATAGTAAAGAAAAAGAGTTGGTTCTTTATTCAAATCCCTGGGAACGAATCCCGTTCCGACCAGAAATGCCCCGTGTGACATCACAAGAAATGACGTCACGTAGCTCAGTCATTAGGCGCAGATAGGGAAAGCAGGAAAAACAATGGACCGGAAAAAGCGCTCCAAGGTGTAATAAAGTTCAAAACAAAAGGTATAATCCAATGAATAACTTTACTGAGAGATTTGAGCAGGGTGCAAACACATGACGGACACTTTTACGACCAACCAAAAACATAGCACCCAGGCTAGCAACGCACCTCTTTTACGGCGGCTGTCGCAACGTTCTTAAAGCAACCGCAGCACATACATGTATATACAACATATATGACATGATCTCCCTTTTTTAACTTTTGTTTTTCTTTCCTTGTAAACAAAACAAAATCACACTGTATATGTGTTGTCTGTCTAATTATAAATAATGCAAACGAGGCGTGTTGGCTTAGTTCTTGACGTTTACTTTCACAGCGTGCTCATAACCTCATTCTTAGCTGCCAAGTGAGGGGCTACCGCGCATGCTCGTCACTCCCGTTGCATGCTGAGTAGTGTAGTTGTTATATTCCCTAGCCTAGCTCATAACATCACATTTTTCCCCTTATAACGAAATAATGTTAACTCAATAAAGTGTATTTCTTTTTTTAGCTTTAACTTTTCATTTTTTAGCATTGTAACCACATTTGCAAACAACTTTTCTCTTAATAGAATTTTCTTTCAATAAAGAAATAAAGTGCAAAAATGTCAAAGCATCATAAAAAACAGTTATGTCAAATAGCAGCAGAAGTGCACTTTTTGGAGAGCTGTATTATTTTCAGTTTTGTGCCCAAGGGACTGATTTTATTTAACACTATATTATTATTTATACACCTATAGTGATCACACAGACAGGTTGTTTTTGTGTTACTGTATATATTTGTTTTTCTGAAAAATCCCACTTAATATACTTTGGGTAACAACAGTCAATATTTTTTTTTTTTTATTTTTTTTTTAGGGGGGTAACAGTCAATATTTATTAATTTATTAGATTTTATTTTTTTCTTATATAATAAAAGTGAACTTTTGTTAAACCAAATATTGTGTGTTTTTTTCCATATACAACAACCTATCTGGACTCCATAAGAGAATCGATAAGGAATCGGTTCGATAAGAGGATTCGATAATAGGCTCGAACTCGATAATTTCTTATCAAACATCATCCCTACCAATTTCCTCTCTCTGATAAATAAGAAATCATGGGGCCCTAGTTGCTCCACTACTCTATTTCTTACCCAGTTTCTTGGTTTGCTCAAAAACAGAGAGGTGCAGGGAACCCTCAGAGCTCAGAGTATGGCGAAATCCGGGTTAATACTGTCATGTTTTCAACTTAGAGCTTACTTGGCACTGATAATAAAGTTACAATGTGCACATTTGAATGCTAACTAGGCAGTAGTTATGTTGTTGTTTCACGCTGCTTAGCGACAATGAGAAAGTGAACAGTTATTCAAAACATGCACACATACGGTCCAGTATGTGGAGCCTTTATTTCTGAGTTAGAATGCATAAAAAAAAGAAAAACGTGTGTTCTTGTCTTATATAGGGATTGTGAATAATAAGCAACATTCCCCCAAAAAATGCAGTTTCCTTCAAAGTGGGAGTGATTTAAGCTGGTTGCATTGTATTTGGTTTCTCATCCAATGTCTCACTGCAGAGCAAAATGAGGCCAGGCTTGAACTATTCTCTTATGCAACTTAATCAGCGCAATGATGAAAGAGGCTGCTTTTAGAACAGGAGGAAGTTCTCAGAAAAAAATCAACAACCCCCGCCCCAAAAAACACCCGCTTTAAGATTGAATCCGTCTCTGTGTTGCCTCTCGTTCTGACTCAGTATTTTTGGTGCTGTTTTGTCAGAGGGAGCCAGGAAGTGCATACAAATGGGACTTGGAATGAGGTTAAATCTACAAGCAGTGCACACATCTGCGCAGTGTTGTCTGTCTGGCACGCTCGCACCGTATTATGGTCACACATTAAAGATCACAACACAAGCGATTTCACACGCGCACGTCTGTTATCTGCAAAGACAATGAGAGGGAAAACAAAAGTAAAAAAAAAAAAAAAGAGTACGGTGAATATAAACTGTATTTTTGATGAATAGCTGCAACAAAACAAGGAGTAGATACAGTCTGTGTTTAGGGTGGAGGTTGCAACTCCATAGACGTCAACATGTCTTCTATGCATTATAATATCCACTGATTGACATCAACATGTACACCTGCACACCTTACCCTTAAGATTTCATTTAGCATTTTCTCTCCAAACACCTTATTTAGCTTGGTTGGTCACATTCTGCCTCAGTGGGTAAGACCTGGCTCTAACTTACTAGAGTAGTTTAAAGAAGTGCCTGAGGTGGACAACAAACTGCTATTTTGCATTTGCGTTGCATTGGAAGGATTGTTTGTGGGTACGTGTGTGTGTGTGTGTGTGCTTGTACCTTGCCTAAAGCACATGATGAAGGAAAAAAACAGATTTTTTTTTAGAATTATTTTTGCACACCTGACATATGAATTAGTAAGAGCTGAATTTATCTCAAAGCCAGTGTGTGTGTGTGTGTTGATGAAAGTGTGTATCCAGTAATGAACATTTTGTCCCATCAATTACAATAGACAAGTAAAACAAACGGCATATTCCATCGATCCATCCATTTTCTACCGCTTATTCCCTTTGGGGTGGCGGGGGGCACTGGAGCCTATCTCAGCTACAATCGAGCGGAAGGCGGGGTACACCCTAGACAAGTCACCATCTCATCACAGGGCCAACACAGATAGACAGACAACATTCCCACTCACATTCACACACTAGGGCCAATTTAGTGTTGCCAATCAACCTATCCCCAGGTGCATGTCTTTGGAGGTGGGAGGAAGCCGGAGTACCCGGAGGGAACCCACGCAGTCACGGGGAGAACATGCAAAGTCCACACAGAAAGATCCCGAGCCTGGGATTGAACCCAAGACTACTCAGGTCCTTCGTATTGTGAGGCAGACACACTAACCCCTCTGCCCCCGTGCTGCCCAAACGGCATATTGTATAGTACTGTAATCATTTCAATTCAAATTCACATGGTAGGAAAAAGGACCGTCTTCCAATAGTTGAAGAATTGACGATTGGATTCAGAGGAGTCTGATACGACTGTCGACCTCACAGTGAAATCATCGGACGTTAAACCCACCCTCTCCACCTACATTTTGACGCCGGTGAGCTACGGTGTGTAGTGAAACATGTTTAGCTCGTCCTGCAGGGATGATACGTGTAAGAAACTTTATTTGTCGCCATGGAGGTGAGGATTAGTGATTTAGAAGTAGCTAAAACACTGCAGACTGGGGCTGGACTTTAGCCGCTAGCGAGCTAGCCATGTCTTAAAGCACCTCTTCCTGAGGGCGTTTCAGTGTTATAACTTCACTGCTATTGTTAGTTTTTAAGCCAAAAAGCTTCCGTTCTCCCTTTTCTTTCTACACACATTGTTTCCTTGTAAGTACTCTGTGTGTGTGTGCGCTACCGAAAATGATCGTCTGCTCGTAAAACCAGCAATGACACGACGTGACGACGACGCGGGCGCGCGGGACCGATATGTTTCAGAGGCGGTATAGTACCGAAAATGATTAATTAGTATCCCGGTACTATACTGATACCGGTATACCGTACAACCCATGTGTGTACATGTGTCCATGTACACACTGGATTTGGAATTCCAATCAACCAAAAGTTAGAACAGGTTGAAGTGGATTTTGTGCATGTAAACACTGACACCAGTGAACAGTCTAAAACAGGGGTGTCAAACTCATTTTAGATCTGGGGCCACGTGGAGGAAAATCTACTCCCAAGTGGGCCGGACTGTTAAAATCCCGGCACGATAACTCAAAAATAAAGACAACTTCTGATTGTTTTCTTTGTTGAAAAATAGAACAAGCACATTCTGAAAATGTACAAATCCTAATGTTGTTGGGTTTTTTTTACACTTACATGTTGCGGTTAATAGTATTCTATCTTTATTTGTCGTTATTTATACTTTGTGAATAAATGATGTGATATTCTTCATCATTTTCAATCCATCAAAATAAAAAAAAGAACATCAAAATCAAATTACAGTATGTTATTTATGTAGTTTGCTCATTTTCCTCGACTGGTGCACTAACGTGGTTTATTTTGTTTACATCTGTAGCATAATCTACAACGATACAAATAATTGCTATTGCAACATCTAGTGGACACATTTAGAACAGCAATTCATTCAAAAATTTTGGCTCATTTTTATACTTACCAAACTCATCCCGCGGGCCGGATAAAACCTGTTTGCGGGCCTGATCCGGTCTGGCTTAGAGACCCCCATTAACATAACAAACTAGATCAGAAAAGTTACACTGCTCCCCTCACCTCCCAGGGGGTGATCAAGGGATGGGTCAAATGCAGAGGACAAATTTCATTACACCTAGTGTGTGTGTGACAAGCATTGGTACTTTAACTTTACACATACAAACTGTAGCACACAAAAAAGCACATTTAATAAAAAAAACGTTATTATGGTCTTACCTTTACTTATAAATAAAGTCCATTCGCCGCTGTTGTGCTGGATTAATGATATGTTGATATGTTATATCAACTAAAGCCCTCACTTAAACTTTCCACATGCAAGATTGAATCTATTTAAAAAAGTGTAACCGAGGGTTTATAAATGTCGCCTATACTGTATGAAACTACAAAATAACAAACACGGAGGCTCCAGTTTACACGAGGACCACTTTATTTACCTTCTTTCAAAAACCTCCGCTCCACTACAACATGTCATCACTTCCGCTCTTGGCGCCTTCAAAATAAGAGCTCAAGGCATATACTGTATAACAGCGCATAACAGGAACTTAACATCACAAATAGGAAAGCCCATGAAAATAGGTTACAAAAGTTATTTAATAAGAAGCCAAAAAGTGCAAAAACAATAATGTTCATGTTGGAGGAGTTGTGAATTAGATACACCTGCAGTCTGCAGGTGTACCTAATGTTGTGGCCCTGCAGTCATTCACAACTCCTCCAACATGAACATTATTGTTTTTGCACTTTTTGGCTTCTTATGAAATAACTTTTTTAAATAGATTCAATCTTGCACGTGGAAAGTTTAAGTATGGGCTTTAGTTGATATAACAATTCTACGGCGGGGGTGCAGGAGGCGGGGCTACTGGAGCCTCAGCCAGTGCGTCTTTTGCAGCCGTTTTATGATCGCTCAGCACAAGAAATACATTACACACATACAGTTGTTGACAAAATACACTGTACATTATATACCTCAGCTAACTAAACTATGGAGTGACGTGCCTCAACTGGCTGCTGTTCACCGCACCGTCTCGTCTCAGTATTTGAACGGCAAATGTGAAAATTCAGCGATTTTGAATACAAATAATCTAAAACTGGTGAAGTTAAATGGAAAATAACTTTATAGTATAATCAATGCATACATATAACAATTTTTTATTTTTTATTTCTTTTTACATTTTTTTTCTTTCCATGATGGCAGGTGAAGCCCCGCCTCACCTGCCTCTAGTGACTGCACGTCACTGTTGTCTACTTACAAGTACTGGAGTGTATTTCTATTCAACAACTATTTCCATTCACCATTGTGAAACACCAAAGCCACAGGCTTTCCTGGATCATTGTCTGAAGCACAAGGCCTATTGGATGAGCAAAATGAATGAGGCAAAAGGAGCTGTGAAGAGATTGTTCTCCAAAGCAGCCAAAAAGCTAACCAAAGTGGGAAAACGAGCAAAATAGCAGAAAATGGAAGAAAAGCAGACACAAATTGGATTTGAAAGGGTTTTCTAAAACAAACCTATTTTTTGCCTTTGGCTCTATATTTTGTAGAAAATAAAGCTCACTTTTTTCCCCCTCTGAACACGACAACACCAAATCAATAGCTTTCCCAGAGCACACCTATTATTCTTCAAAGGCTTCTGCAAGAAGAAGAAGAAGAAGAGGGAGGGGTGTACGTGTCGTCTGCCGCACGGAGTCAAACGCACAGGTTGGACGAGAGTCTAATTGAGACAAAATCTGGTTTCAAACCACCTGAAAAACAGGCATTTTTTGGATCAAATCAAACTAAATCAAGTCAAAGTTGGGGTTTAAAGTTCAGGGTCGTGCTGTGTTTTTTATACAAGATGGTTGTATTGATGGATTTGTCATTTTGTATTTAGTTTGAGCTTTTCTTCTCGATAAAGGGCTCCGAAAAAGCTCTCTGTTTGATGTGACTTGCACCTTCTGCCTTAAGGCTTCTGTGCTTTTAAGGCTATTGCACACACCTGACGGTCAGACATGAGCAAAGAAAAACAGGACTTGTGATGGAGGAGTAAAAGCTTTGCTTTTTCTTTCCTCTAAAAGTCTTTTGGTCCGAGCAGCACATGAAAGCAGATCAAAACGTTGATGCCTTAGCAACCGAAACCTATAAATCGGTGAGGTCACAGCCCCACACTTTGGCAAATGTCCCTTTTACATCTGAGGCAGACGAATGGAGCTTTTGAAAGTGTGATAACCTGAGCTGCTCCTTGTTAAAGATCTTTGCAACCAAATGCCTGCGCCAAAGAGATATCAGTGGTTTGTTTGATCTTCGCTTCCTCCCTTAGTTCATCGCTTTTCTCAAAAACTCGGAAACTGATCAGTGGCCTCGCTTTAAATGTTGCCTGGTGATTCCTCTGCAAAGTTGTGCTCTCACTTACCAAAATCAGATGAGAAGAGAGCGGTTATGTAACGCCTGCCAAAGATGAGTTCCACCAATGAACATTCTGATGGGAGACTTCTGCTTAGTAACATGATCCCACACAGAAAAGACTACAGGAGGGTATGGCGCTTCAACAGGTGAAAAGGGAAATAGAAAACTTAGGACATTAAAGTGCTTCTATTGGGATGATACAGAGGGCTGATATTTCAGTTATATTTGGCTATTTTTTTTTCAGGCTACGACTCTGGATGTCTCACTTGTTTGACATCAACGTGATCTTTAGACCTTGTTCTTTAACATCATCAACACCCACCAGCGGCTACATGCCAGTGGTCTCCAGGGGCAACAGCCTGGGAATAACAGCGATGAGAAGTCAGGGAGACATCCAGCAATGTGTCCCACTGGGTTTGAGTGACAATAGAAGGGTTTTGTGCTGAGCTTAAGCTGTGTGAAAGCCTCAATTCAAATCAATACCATGTTTTGGTTGCCTTATTTAACTACATTAGAGGGAAATATTGAAAACACCTATCAGTATGAGGCAAGGTACTGTAGTACTATACACGATACATTGCTGACAGTGTCAATAAACTGAGCTACAGTAAGTATTAGTAGTTAATACAAATTTGTTGATTGTCATTAGATTGTGTCAGTGTTTCCCTGACCATTATATTAGCGCCAGATACCCCAACTCCAATCTAATATGCTGTCTATATGGTTGTTTTTATTTAGAATTTGAGGACTATTTGGAAGTATTTCTTTGCTTACTATTTTGTAAAGGTGTGACTTTTGTATCAGCGTATTCAATATCAGAGGTGTCCCGGTAAAACTTTTTCACTTCTGATACAATAGAGATATTTAAGCCTTGAATATTGGGTGAGACCGAAATTGACCCACGATATCTGCACGGATCAGACATACTTTTACTAGTTTGTAGTGTGGAATGATAGAAAAGGCTTATATTAATGGTACAGTTGTATTAAAAAAACACCAATCTATTTATTATTAACCGTCTGGAAAGGACTTAAAGAGTAGTAAATGTTTGTTTGGTGACAGAGTGGCCAAAATAATAAATTTTAAGCTCCAGACAGACACCAGACATGTTTGATATTTTCTCAGAGTCTTCTGCCTTGCAGGCGTTGTGTAAGTACTGTAAGTAATATGCAACTTTAATTATTTGATACTTGTTTAAATTGACAAATATTGTGTCGTAGAATGCAATATTGTTTAATTAAGGACACATATTTGTATATCTGGCTTGTGTAATATTGTGTGCTTAACTGTTGTGTAGCTGCTTGCTCCTAGTAGCTTATAACCTACCATGTTTACCTTTTGTAAAGGACTTCACTAAAAAACAAAAAAACACCAACCTTATGTGCTTATTGGAGGACATTTAGCTGTTAACTGGCTGCCGGTCTTTGCTCAAGTAAATGCGCTGTAGGACTGCTTGTATCAGAGTCAATAATGGACATTTTAAATGCAAGCTAATGATATGATACTTGTTTTTTTCTGATATCGACCAATATCCGATATCAACATCAGATGGGGACACCCAAATCGATTATCATCCCAATCCCCCCACACTGCGCGTACACACACATTGCGCACCACCACGCATGGATGTATACCCTATGTAACTATATACTGCAGTGGGCTGTGCATGTGTGTGTGTGTGTTTGTGTCCCCTCCAAAACTGTAAACCTAGAGAAAACACTCTGCGTAACACCTTCTTCTGAATTATTGAACGTAATGCTTGCAACTGTGGAAACGATTATCTTAGAAAGTGTACCAATGTTTGGTCTAAAGGTTATAATATTTGCCATGCGGCATCTAAAACTCACTATGTTCATCTGAGGCAGACACAAGAAGAAATATGTTGTGTTTTTTTGGAATTGGACAGACCAGTAAAATCAGAGAAACTGTTGCTACTAACCTTTCCAAATGCTAGAGGGGTGGCTGGATTATGTGATGGATGGAGTGATAGGTAGATTCCACCAGACTATCACGACATCACCACTTCTCAACACAAACTCAAAGCGGGGATCACATGTTGCCGGGCAACAGTTTGGTTGGTTTCACACTATGACAGCTACAGATGTCACACACTTACTCAAAAATAATGCTGTACATAGCACATTATTTTATATTGACTGCTCTCTCTAGTTGGAACATAGTGGTGCCTCCCTTTTAAATAAAATGTTTACATGTGGAACTTATTCTAGCCCAAATTAGAACGGTTATGACACAATCTTTGATGAGCCTTGCATTTTAATTGTATGTCATCGCGCTTAATTTCCCTTTACACGGCTTTGAATATCTTTAATGATACAGAAATATGGGTGGAAGTTGCACAATGTCGTTTAGACTAATGTGCCTCAGCTGAACTGTTTGTTCTCCACTGAGCCATAAACATGGTGGGTCCTTGACATTTATCCTTAGCGCTGAGCCTTGCACCCAGTGCTCCGACTGAGAGTAAGTACTAAAATGTCTTGGGCTGCCCTTTCTTCACCTGTCCATGCGCATGCTCCCCGACCTGTGTGCTTTTCCGCTTCCTTGGTTACATCTGACGAGACACGATGAAACAGATTTTAGGTCCTCTTTATTTGTATGCTACCCTCCGTCGTTCCTGCACCCCCCTCCAAGTATCATCTTGATGGTCTGGTCTCGTGTGCAGCTCCTCATCCATGTCAGCAGAGGAACACACCCCGATATTAATCTCTTACGATTTTGTAGCTCTGTGTGTATCATTTAGGAAATTCAGTGAAGGATATTGGCTGTCCCTTGACTCACTGTCCTCTGCTCTTGTCTTCCATGTTTGTCTTATATTCTACTGCTCCTAAAAATACTACATTCTATCATATATATTATCCGTACAAAAATTAATTATAGGGCATTGGAGAATAATAAAGTCACACACACACACTCTTAAATACAGATACTGTATGTGTGTGTCAATTATAAATGTCCTATTCTCATACTGTCACGGCGCATGCACAATCCTGCATGTCATCTGCTGCAAGCGCGCCAGGACACGCGCCTGCACGGCTGCAATCAATCGGCAATCAGCACACCTGGTTTCTGATGAAGGCGGACGGCGTATAGACCAGCATACCCAAAGATCCAGTGCCGGAACGTAGTTCACTCCTCGTAGTAAGCATCCCGTCTCTGACTTTCCTCAGCGTACTTGCTCTCTCTGTGCTTTCCCTGTGCCCGTGTCTCATGTCCTCTGTGTTCCCCGCAGTGTTCCCTCTGTTTCCCGTGATCGGGCTGTGTGCCTCGAGTTCCCACTGGATTTCCCAATTTGCAGCAATTTGTAGCACAGCGCGCCTTGAGCGAGTCTGTTTTGGCTTGGAACGCTCAAGGCAAACATATTTTGTTACTTTCGCCACAAAGGTTGTGTTTTAATCAGGGCTTGTTCGTCTTTTTGTTAGCAACATAACTTAAACAGTTGCGAACAGATAAAAAAAAAAAAGTACTACGAAGTTGAAGACACTTCACTTCCTGCTTCCTCTTTCCACACCCCCACATTAGGGGCCTGCTCTGCGCAAATGTACTTTATTTTCAGACCCTTCCATCCATCCATCCATCTTCTTCCGCTTATCCGAGGTCGGGTCGCGGGGGCAGCAGCCTAAGCAGGGAAGCCCAGACTTCCCTCTCCCCAGCCACTTCATCCAGCTCCTCCCGGGGGATCCCGAGGCGTTCCCAGGCCAGCCGGGAGACATAGTCTTCCCAACGTGTCCTGGGTCTTCCCCATGGCCTCCTACCGGTCGGATGTGCCCTAAACACCTCCCTAGAGAGGCGTTCGGGTGGCATCCTGACCAGATGCCCGAACCACCTCATCTGGCTCCTCTCGATGCATTTTCAGACCCGTCAAAGCAAAAGAGACAGAAAAATAACTACACTCGCCAAGTTTCCGTTTGATACCATCACACGTTATGGAACTATTGAGAAGGTTTTGAAACCATAATACTGTTACACCCCTACTTAATTCTGCTTTTAAACTTTAAAACTTTAAAAAATATGGCAGGAAAAATGACTAATTCATGTTAAATTCCACCCTTATATTTAAACAATTATAGTCCCTGGGCAGCTTTGGTTCATTTAAAATGAATTATGACCCAAAAAAAGCCTGTGATGAGGTGGCGACTTGTCCAGGGTGTACCCCGCCTTCCGCCCGGTTGTAGCTGAGATAGGCTCCAGCGCCCCCCGCGACCCCGAAGAGAATAAGCGGTAGAAATGGATGGATGGATGGACCAAAAAAAGATGAATTTGCAAACACTGGGATTCCTGCAAACTTAATATATCACAAAAACACTGACTTGTTCTGAGACTGAATTATAAAATTGGTTCAGACAGAGAAATGTCTCCTGGTGACTGTGTCCTAGATTAACAATGAAGCATGACTGTCGGTGTGTGTGTGTGTGCGTGTGTGTGTTATAAAATATTGTGAAAGGCATGCACTTGCAAAGGGTTTAATCTCTCGTAGGTCTAATAAGGATCAATGTAAATGCAGAGTGATACTGTTCTTTTCGATGACAGGACTTGCCATCAAACTGAGAGGAACCCCAAAGCAAAGCAACATTCATACTCTTCTTGCACACGGCTTAGACGGCTGAGACAAGATTACGCATGCAACAGCAGACACCTTCAGATTCTCCGCAGACTCTAATATCAGATTGTCTTTATCAGAGTCTTGTTTCCAAACAGCTTCATGAAAAAACAAGAAGAAAACCGGTGCTGCATGCAAAAGATGAGAAAACAATACGGTAATATCTGATTAGCTCTGTGCAATGAAAGGTAGGCCGATACGTGCAGCAATATTAAGAGCACACCACATAAACAGCAAACAGATCGTATCAGACGGTAAATATGACAGATTATTGTTACAGCTCAACAGTTTGCTGAGTCGCATATAAAGACCTCCAGATGAAATGCAGAGCCGTGAAAATGTCCCTTATTTCTTGTGCAGTGAGCACACAATGCAAAATAATTTGTAGGTGTCAGTGTCCATTCGAGCAGAGAATTACAAATATTATGAGAAGGGTGCTTTGATCCAGAGCTTTTAGAGTATCAGATCATATTTTGTATTGTTTTTTTCCCGTTTGTTTCAGAGATAAGGCTGTATTAGTATGTATGTAACTTGGTAACAGCAAACTGAAAACGTTAGATTTGATTATGTTTTGAGTAGGATTCAGTCAAGTCTAGCTGGCCTGGGAATGGATTCCATGACGTCCAAAATAAATTTAATCAAGTTGAACTGTATGTTTTGGGAGATTCTTCAAAAATGTTATCGATTTCACCTCTCATTAATTAGACTTTTCCACTGAGGTTGTGAACCCACGCAGTCACCAAAGGAACTAACTTTTACCAAAACAAGTGTGTTCATGGCACGATGAACACTTGGTTACCACGGCCTTGCTGAGTGACGACTATAAAATATTTTTGTTCAGCTTTAATTGGATGGTGACATTTCATTGGGTTACTTCAAAGTTTCACATCCGTACATCCTCTTATAGACCATTTTCTGTTTAGGTGAATTGAGTTTTTTCTCTCTCTCGTCTGTTCAATTCTAATGAGGTTTGTCTCTTTAGTTCTACTTAACTTAGCACATATTTTAACATATTCTTAACAAACACTTTTGGGAAGAGTAGCTTTTAAGAAAGCTGTATTTTCACTTTTTATAATGTGGTCCAAATGCAATTTAGTTAAACCAGACATCTATTCTCTACCACTTATCCTGAGCAGGGTCACAGGAAAACTGGAGCCTATCCCAGCTGACTTAGAGAGAAAGGTGTCAGAAGTATCTATACGCCGATACCAAGACCATACCAACATGCAATTTAGCAACGTTGTCGCTATATTGAGCGAGTAAAGATGCATATTAAAAGCAATTAAGTACAAGCGGTTACAGAAGTATTTGTTGCGCAAGTGAGAGCGGAGATCTGCCACCACAAGCCCAGGGATCGTGAATTACCACAGCGTACAAAAAACCTCCAGAAACATGCAAAGTGGTACATTATAGAAATTAAATAAACAAAGGAAAAGAAATAATCAGAAAGGCATAACTTAATGAGAATGCTGAAATGTTGTTACTGATAACATAAAAACATAAATATTTGTCTTTAAATACATGTATACGTTTTAGCGTATTTACTTACATATTACTTTAATGACGTCACGCTCCTACCCTATTGACTTAGATTAGACTTACTTTTATTGTCATTCAAATTTGAACTTTGCAGTACAGATAAGAACGACATTTCGTTGCATTAGCTCATGGTAGTGCAGGATAAAAGAGCAATAAGGTGCAGATATAAATACATAGATTACTGTACAGATAAATATATTGCACTTTTGCATATGCATCCACGTTTATGGATGTATGTTATATTGTCTTTATATTCCAGTGAGTTAATCCATATTTGGGGGGAATTGAGGGGATTATTTTAATGCGTTTAAGAGTCTTACGGCCTGAGGGAAGAAGCTGTTACAGAACCTGGAGGTTCTGCTACGGAGGCTGCGGAACCTCTTTCTAGAGTCCAGCAGTGAAAACAGTCCTTGGTGGGGTGGGAGGAGTTTGAAAGACAGTGCATCCAGTTCCAGAAGAAATAAGAACAGAGTGGAAGGGGAGAAAAAGGTGACAGGCGCAAAAATATTGTCATTGCAAACGTATTAGGTCTATCTGAGAAACTCAGAAGATTTTTTTAACCAACACAACATCCCAGTACATTTCAAAGCAGGCAAACACCCTGAGACAGAAAAGTAGTGCATCCTAAAGACCGGACACCCAACACTCACAAAAACAATCTGGTGTATACTATCCAGGGTAAGGATGAATATACTGATTCATATCTGCTCCCCTCACCTCCCAGGGGGTGATCAAGGGTGATGGGTCAAATGCAGAGAATAATTTAGCCACACCTAGGGTGTGTGTGACAATCATTGGTACTTTAACTTAAATATATTAGGGAACCAAATCAACCACTAAGCAGGCACATGGCACAGCACAGGCGGGCAAACCAGGCCAAGACTCAGCTGTCAACCTGCACCTCTGGGAGAAACAGCACTCATTTGAGAACAAAAATGTACAGATTCTGGACAGGGAGAATAGATGGTATGAAAGAGGAGCGAGGGAAGCCATCTATGTCAAGGTTGAAAAAACATCCTTGAACAGAAGAGGTGGTCTGCGACATCACCTATCACCCACATACAACACTGTCTTTTCAACCATTTCTAAAAGACTCTGCAATTTAGCCTCCAACAAATACCAGGAGTTAGAAACATTCTGTTAACAGATGGTCTGTTGTGTTCTTTGTTTACAACTGAATGGAATGCTAACGTGGGTGATTCGACTTTTTTGGGCGGTCAGTTGTCGATCGTTCTGCCAAACAATACCTCAATGCTAACTAGGGAAATTACACTTTGACTGTCATTGGCGTTGACAGTAAGATTGCCTGTTTGCATCTCAACAGTTGTTTTTCTCACTACGATATGGTGAATCTATCCCTGCCCAGGCATACCCTCCTGGTATTGGAGTATAAATATTTGGGGTTTTGGCACCAGCCACTAGACTAGATCTGACCAATCTAAATCTAAGACGAGATCTTACCAATCAAAATCTATGAGCATGAACTGACGAAGCCTACTCGGATGAGAGGCGAAACGTCTTCCAAGACAAACCAAAGAGTCCAGTTGTGATCGATTGAATGCCCTGAGATGTTGAAGCACAGTGATCTTACATACTAGACATTTTGAAATGTACTACTTTTTCAAAGTACATGTGGTTATATTTTTTTTTTTATTGTGGTATTAAATAAGTATCGAGAATCGTGGAAATTCATAGGTACCAATACTGACTCTGGAAATTCTGGTATCGTGACAACCCATCCTTGCACTTACTGTCAATTATTAATACAACACTGAGTGGGAATTGATCCCACAAAGTCTCCAATGTGAAGCACTAGTAGTAATTTACATTATATTATCTGCAGTACAATGCTAATATCTGCAGTGTCATGGTAACTCTGCGTGTCTGATTACAACATGCTATAAACACGGGTAAACTTTTCACTTGACGCTTGGTAAATACGACGCTGTCCTCATCCATTAAGTCAAGCGCCACTTCAGTTTAACTGCCCTCACAAGAATGTGGTCTCAATAATGTATAGAGCCATACAATGTCCCTTTTACTCACAATTAATAATACATGCACTCGCCTTCTTGGCAATACTCACTCGTCTTTAGTTTCTCAGTGCCTGCGTCTTTGCAGGGATGGGCTGCACCATCTGGTTCCGCCGGCTCATGGGATGAAGGAGAGGAAGGGGTATCTTTAAGTTCACTAAAAGTCAGCAAGCAACCACTAAACTACTATAAAAAAAAAACTTCATATTTGAAAAAGAAACACATTAGAAAACCATTTGTAGGAAACTAAGGATGCCACAGTGACCTTTTCATGATATCAGCAGTAACAATGTTCATTTTCCTTTTTACAAATGAGTGTGCAAGAGGAAATATCTCAGGCATGTAGCGATTGGCGAGAAGGTCAGCCATCAGGTTTTATCAACTTTACATGTACTCCCACCCATCGCTGCGAGGAAGTCGCTGTGCTATAACGACGGTGCTCTGTGTGGCCTCACCATCGATACATGCATCTCTCCCTCCGTGTCACTGTTCATGTATGTATCAGTGCCACATGGAGCACAGGCAGCTGTCTAGTTAACACCTCGTTATCCCTCAGGACAAGTAGTCCGGGATCTGGGGACACAACTGAAGTGGAAATGTGTTTGTTTGCATTACAGGGCGGCTGTCTGGGGTCAAAGACGGCAATAAACACTGTAGTGTGGACCACAACAAGAGCTTTGTTGAGCATACCCTGTACAGACAATAGAATTGAGACTAAGAATGGGTGCTGAATTTAGTACTTTTATAGGCACCGACCGAATTCCGTCAGTACTACTTGGTATTGATTTACAAAAAATCAAATGCCATATTTTGATACCTTTGTTGCGCATGACGTCACATCCAGTTGGAGAGTTAATAATAATAACTGGGATTTATATAGCGCTTTTCTAAGTACCCAAAGTCGCTTTACATGTAGAGCCCAGTAATCATTCACACCTGGTGGTGGTAAGCTACTTTCATAGCCACAGCTGCCCTGGGGTAGACTGACGGAAGCGTGGCTGCAATTTGCGCCAACGGCCCCTCCGACCACCACCTATCATTCATCATTCAATTCACCGGTGTGAGTGGCACCGGGGGCAAAGGGTGAAGTGTCCCGCCCAAGGACACAACGGCAGCGATTTTTGGATGGTAAGAGGTTCTGGCACGTTTGCTCTACCCACTACGCCATGCCGCCCCAGTTGGCCAACACAAACACTTGGCGGGTAAACAAGCACTCAAGCAGCACCCACAGCGGACATATTCAGGCCTCAAATTTAAACTTTTTAAGGTCAAGGCAAGCGTTGCCTTAAAGGAGGGCTCATATTTTAGGGCACCAAGGTAAGTTGTAAGGGCACCAAGGCAAACATTTTCTTTTGAGGCAGGGGCTCCAAATATATATATATATATATATATATATATATATATATATATATATATATATATATATATATATATATATATATATATATATATATATATATATATGTATATATATATATATATATATATATATATATATATATATATATATATACACACACACACACACACATACACAAAAATACTCATCATACATATATACATATTTGTGTATGTGTGTATACATACAAACTTTTTTTTAAATTCATTATTAATATCAACTTGTCAGCTTTTTGTCATTACATGATGCCTTTATCTCTATTTTTAAATTTTGATAGAGGGAGGTATCTTTTTTATTTTGTATTATTATTAATTTTTTTCAAGTTATGTACATTTATATGTACATGTAGATCATTAAGAGTTTGAGCAGAAATATGTTGTATAGGAATTAACTATACCCAATAAAACATTAATAAAATGCTGTGGCAGTATTACATTTGTGACATTAAAAAAACAAGTAATGTAAAAAAATATGGCGTTTACTTTTTGATATCAATATAAAACTCAAAGCAGTTTGGCTAAGGAAGATGAAGTCTAATAAACAAGCTTTGTTGTTCTCCGACAACGCCTCCTTGTGGTTCAGTGCAACAGTTTTGCCACGGTTGCCGTGGTTAAATTTGAGCCGTGCATATTCAGACTGCCTCTTGATAATGTTACAATTTGCCAGTCCCAACAAAGCAAGTATGCCTGATAGAAAACACGCAAACATACAATAGGGCTCCCCTTTTTAAAATGTGCTATCTCGATCCTAATTTACATTGGATTTGCCATAGACATGCTACTGATTAGTATTAGTGATTTAACATAGTGATTTCAACACCTCCAAATTTGGTAATGAAAGCTACAAAAAAATTGTTATTACATGTTATGTTATGTTATGTTATAATCAAACAGCTGGTGTCGAATGAGTACAATACTTATAGTATAAATATGTTGTAGTACTCAACAAAAGACTTGATTGAGCCTAATGGCAAAGACTACTTCCTGACCAGGCAACACCACTGTAGCCTATACACTACTGCCATCTAACACCTTGAAATTGCAACTGCATTTAAGTCTACTATATAGAACTTACAAATGAGACTCAGAAATGTAAGAAAAACAAGATATAAAAACTGAACAGCACATTTATCATTGTCTGCTCAGTTATGTGTTAAATACAATTAATTGATTAGTAAAATGGATTAATAAACAAATTAACATTTTTTGACACTTGTACACACACAGGAGTACAAATTAGTACTGTTTAGTACCACTATCCATTGCCAGGTACCAGGAATTGGTACTATATCAATTCAAATATGAAAGGTACCCATCCCTAACTGAGACATACCTCTTATTGAGCAATGATAAATTGGGTGGCAAGTCCTATTTTCTAACTTATTTTGGATCATTTTCTTCTTTGAACTATAGCAACGTTTTGTGTTACAGCATAACTGTGCCCCAGTGCACAAAGTAAGGTGGCATGGAAGAACTTAAAAGTCCTGACCTGAACCTGACACCTAACACATCTAATACATTTGGAGTTAACAAGAACACAGATAACGAGCCAGATCACCTCGTCTAATTTCATTAACCTCACTTAAGTTCCTGTGGAAGAAAGGAGAAAAGAATCCAAGAATGAGTCTCTATCTTGTCAAACATGTTATCGCTGCAAAGTGGAGAACCCTTACACATTTGTCCTATAGGTGT
Source organism: Nerophis lumbriciformis (assembly GCF_033978685.3). NCBI lineage: Eukaryota > Metazoa > Chordata > Actinopteri > Syngnathiformes > Syngnathidae > Nerophis > Nerophis lumbriciformis. The sequence goes on from NC_084557.2 coordinate 23,443,128, forward strand.
GCAAGCAGGGTACCTTTTCACATGCACACACCAATTTTCTTTACTTTTGAGTGTGTTAATAAATGGTAATTGTTTAATAATAATATCTATGTTTAATGAAACATTTAAAAATGAGATGATTATGATAAATGGGCTAGCCAGTTATATTTTGTTTTCTTACACTTCTGAGTCTCATTTGCAAGTATTATAGAGCAGACTTTGCATGCAGTTGCAATTCCAAGACATTGCACTGGCAGTACTGTATAGGCTACAATGTGTTGCATAGCTAAGAAGTAAGTAGTCTTTGCGAAAAAGCTGAATAGGCCAGTCTGGGCTTATGTTGCGCCCTACAAAGTATGTGTACTGAAGTATTGTACTTATTACACACTTGTTGTTTGATTCTAACATGCATTTTAGTTTTATTTACCAAGTTTGGAGGTGTTGAAAGCACCATGTAAAATCGCTTATGCTTTTCAGTTGCATGTATATGGCAAAGCTAATGTAAATTAGTTCAGATTAGTTTCAGTTTATTTCGAACATGCTTACCATACAATGTAATGCATCACACAATTCCAGTTGTTGCATTACAGCACGTCCGAAAAGGAGTAGGAAGAAGCGGAGCTTATTTAATCCTACCCCTTTTCATACCATAGCAATTTTATCCAATTTATTTGTTCTCTGTAACAGAACAGTGAACAAATAAATAATATACCATAGTAAGCAAACAAATATTAAATACATAAATAATCTTTGTCTCAATTTAAAAAAATAAAGGAAAAAAAAAAGGGTTCAAGATGTTCATCATAATTATTGTTCTGTGTACTTTGTGAACACTTGTAGTCTCTTAAACTGAATCATATTGGTGCTTTGTTTGATTTCTTTGGTTAATCCATTCCATAATTTAATTCCACATATACTAAAAGTTTTAAGTAAAGATGTCCGATAATATCGGCCTGCCGATATTATCGGCCGATAAATGCATTAAAATGTAATATCGGAAATTATCGGTATCGTTTAAAAAAAATTGTATTTATTTTTTTTTTTTTTTTTATTAAATCAACATAAAAAACACAAGATACACTTACAATTAGTGCACTAACCCAAAAAACCTCCCTCCCCCATTTACACTCATTCACACAAAAGAGTTGTTTCTTTCTGTTATTAATATTCTGGTTCCTACATTATATATCAATATATATCAATACAGTCTGCAAGGGATACAGTCCGTAAACACACATGATTGTGCGTGCTGCTGGTCCACTAATGGTACTAACCTTTAACAGTTAATTTTACTAATTTTCATTAATTACTAGTTTCTATGTAACTGTTTTTATATTGTTTTACTTTCTTTTTTATTCAAGAAAATGTTTTTCATTTATTTATCTTATTTTATTAATTTTTTTTTAAAGTACCTTATCTTCACCATATCTGGTTGTCCAAATTAGGCATAATAATGTGTTAATTCCACGACTGCATATATCGGTTGATATCGGTATCGGTTGATATCGGTATCGGTAATTAAAGAGTTGGACAATATCGGAATATCGGATATCGGCAAAAAGCCATTATCGGACATCCCTAGTTTTAAGTGTTGTACGAGCATACAAATGTTTTAAATTAGATTTTCCTCTAAGGTTATATTTCTCCTCTTTTGTTGAGAAGAATTGTTGTACATTCTTGGGTAGCAGGTTATTGTTTGCTTTATACATCATACATTTAGCTTTTTGCAAATGCACCAAATCGTTGAATTTCAATAATTGTGATTTCAATTAATTAGCATCAAGCGCATTTTGGAAAAGTGGAGCCATACATTACGTTCAAGCGTTTTCTATCAGGCATACTTGCTTTGTTGGTAAAGAATATTGTAACATTAGCAGTCTGAAAATGTCCGCTCTGAGTGCTGCAAGTGTTTGAGTTGCTGTTTAATCTAAAACTGGACGTGACGTCACGAGCAACAAAGGTATCAAAATATGGCACTGTTTGATTTTACATGAATCGATACCCAGTAGTTCTGACAGAATTTGGCCGCTACCTAAAACTACAGAACTGGGCTTCCCATGTCCAAGTGACCAACAGCATAGTTGCATGTGTTTTTTGTGGTTGTCTTCTACTGCTGACAATTTGACAAGGGGAGTTGAATTACATTTGGAACTTAATGCAAACAGGTCAAACAAATTACTGGGCAAGAAGAAGAGCTCTCCCAAGTGGTGGGGAGAAGAGGTGGTGAACTTAGTGGTATAGCTGCAGCGTAAGACTTCTGTCAAAGATGGAGTGTGATTAACAGCAGCTTGTCTGGTCAGGGCCCAGGCATCACTCACTCCTTCATACACACACACACACACGCACACACACACACACTCCAAAAGCACTCTCGGGAATGAAAGAGCTGATTGTTGGATAAGGGTGGCCTTTTCCCACAATGCTTTGCCCTTCAACTGGGAATGTGTCCCAACAGTTGTCTTAACCTTGTTATACAGATGTTGCCATACCTTCAAAATTGAACATTTGCTTTACTGACTGTTTGTGTTCCCATTAGGGATATCAACAATGATATAATGGAGCTGTGTGCATTAAGTAACATTAATAAGAAGCATTAAACTGAACAAAATGGGTGAACTACCGTGTAAGCAAGCATGTTCAGGTGTGCGCACATGTGTGCGTGTGTGTGCGTTAGTGTTATAACAATACCAATATTTTGGTACCGGTACAAAAAATGATTTCGATACTTTTCGGTACTTTTCAAAATAAAGGGGACCACAAAAAAATTGCAATATTGGATTTATTCCAACAAAAAATCTTAGGGTACATTAAACATATGTTTCGTATTGCAATTAAGTTAAATAAAATAGTGAACATACAAGACAACTTGTCTTTTAGTAGTAAGTAAACAAACAAAGGCTCCTAATTTAGTCTGCTGGCGTATGCAGTAACATATTGTGTCATTTATCATTCTACTATGTTGTCAACATTATTAAGGAAAAGTGGTAGAAAATGAATTATTAATCTACTTGTTCATTAACTGTTAATATCTGCTTACTTTCTCTTGTAACATGTTCTGTCAACACTTCTGTTAAAATGCAATAATCATTTATTCTTCTGTTGTTTGATACTTTACATTAATTTTGGATGATACCACAAATTTGGGTATCAATCCGATACCAAGTCGTTACAGGATCATACATTGGTCATGTTCAAAGTCCTCATGTGTCCAGGGTGAGTTTATAAACATAATATACATTTTTGAAAAACGAAAGAAGATGTTGTGATGCCAAAAAATATCGACGTAATCATAGTAGTATCGACTAGATACGTGCCTGTACTTGATATCATTACAGTGGATGTTAGGTGTAGATCCACCCATGGCGTTTGTTTACATTGTGACGCCGGTGAGCTACGGTGTGTAGTGAAACATGTTTAGCTATTCCTCGTCCTGCAGGGATGATACTTGTAAGAAACTTACTTTATTTGTCGCCATGGAGACCAGGATTATCAATCAATCAATGTTTATTTATATAGCCCTAAATCACAAGTGTCTCAAAGGGCTGCACAAGCCACAACGACATCCTCGGTACAAAGCCCACATAAGGGCAAGGAAAAACTCACCCCAGTGGGACGTCGATGTGAATGACTATGAGAAACCTTGGAGAGGACCGCATATGTGGGTAACCCCCCACCTCTAGGGAGACCGAATGCAATGGATGTCGAGTGGGTCTAGCATAATATTGTGAGAGTACAGTCCATAGTGGATCCAGCATAACAGATTAGTGATTTAGAAGTAGCTAAAACACTGCCGACGGCGGATGGATGTTAGCCGCTAGCTAGCTAGCCATGTCTTAAAGCACCTCTTCCTGAGGGCGTTTCAGTGTTATAACTTCACCTTTATCGTTAGTTTTTAAGCCAAAAAGCTTCCGTTCTCCCTTTTCTTTCTACACACATTGTTTCCTTGTAAGTACTCTGTGTGTGTGTGCGCTACCGAAAATGATCGTCTGCTCGTAAAACCAGCAATGACACGACGTGACGACGACGCGGGCGCGCGGGACCGATATGTTTCAGAGGCGGTATAGTACCGAAAATGATTAATTAGTATCCCGGTACTATACTGATACCGGTATACCGTACAATCCTAGTGTGCGTGCGTGTGGGGTCGAGGCTAACCGGACAGTCAGAAATGCCAGGGTCTACCCTGTGGAGCGTAAACTCGACAGCCGTGAAGAAGATACAAGTGGACACCTAATAATGCAAATGCCGAGAGCTCGCTGGCCTTTATAACGTTGGGCCTCGCTGTCTGTTATCGCTCACTTCAACACGGAAAGGCACACGGGGTAAAATTCCGAATCATGCCGCACACAAACCTCCTGCAGATATCTCTTTTTTTCCGTTCCACATACTTTTCTAACCTGCAGCAAGCAAACAAACTATATCGCTGTATGACTTCCTCCGCTCTCATTTGTGGCTTCCTGTTTCAGTGGCGCTGTCCATCTGCACTAATGGATAAGAGAAGACAAATGACTGCCTTGAGGCCAGTGTGACAGTCTGTGTGTGCGTGTGTGTGTTTGCGTGCAGTGCACTAAGGGAAAGTGTTCTGGCTTTACCAGCCAGGACATGTGTAAGTTGAGGTTGCTGAATTGACAACTACCCCTCTGGGCTCCGTGGGTGTGTGTACAGAGGTGCACAGTGTGAAATCACAGACAGATACTGTATATGTGTGAGGGGGTGCTGAAGAAAACTATTGCACCTCGGGCATGCCGAGCTGCACACTGACTCCGGCTTATACTCTGCACTTTCCTGGTCTTCCCTTGTGAACATGAATACAGAGAATTTGTCATTACAGTGGCACATTTCCCATTCAGCATTTGCAACCCTAAACATACACATGCCTTTAAAACATCAAATAAGTTAAAGTGCCAATGATTGTCACACACACACTAGGTGTGGTGAAATGTGTCCTCTGCATTTGACCCATCACCGTGTTCACCCCCTAGGAGGTGAGGGGAGCAGTGAGCAGCAGCGGTGGCCGCGCCCGTAAATCATTTTGGTGATTTAACCCCCAATTCCAACCCTTGATGCTGAGTGCCAAGCAGGGAGGTAATGGGTCCCATTTTTATAGTCTTTGGTATGACTCGGCCGGGGTTTGAACTCACGACCTACCGGTCTCAGGGCGGACACTCTAACCACAAGACCACTAAGCAAGCACCCTGGGGACATCAGATTTTAATTATCTTCAAAGGCGAACAAGACATACAAGTACGTTTTTGACGGCCGTAAAAATATTTTGGATTCCATATTTCTTTTACATTTTTGCATGTTTTAAATAAACCTCTACACAAATATCAAACATTTCAAATGTTAACCCTTTTGAAGGCCTTTTGATCAGGTAATGTCACAAGTGAAAATAATTAATGTTATGCAAAACTATACTAATTGACAACTGTGACATCATTTAATCAAAAAACCTTCAAAAAGTAAGGAAAACATTACATTTTTGGTAGTTTTGTTAATCATTGCAGCCCAATGTCAATTACTTGACAAAAACAGGAAGCTCCTGTATTTTTTTTTATGGGTAATGGTTATTACTTTTTGTTACTCGTCATAGTTTTAATCTTTATTCAGGCAATGAATATCCAATAGTTTGCTGCCTGGATAATAGCTGTGTGAGACAAACATGTACATAATATCTATTATTGTATACACCAGCCTTCCTCAAAAATAATGTCAAGTAAATAGCACTATTCTATAATTGATTGCTAATTGCAGTTCAATTTCCCTTGTATTGCTGTTCATTTTAAGTGTAAACCACATTTGAGTGGGGAACTAACCAGGCGTCTGGTACGGTTCAAATGGATTCCCGCACATTTTCCATTCAGCATTTGCAACCCTAAAAATACACATGCCTTTAAAACATCAAATAACACCCTGGGGACATTAGACTTTAATTGTCTTCAAAGGCAAACAAGACATACAAGTACTTAAGTTTTTGAAGGCCGTGAAAACATTTTGGATTCCATATTTCTTTTACAGTTATGCATTTTTTTTAAATAAACTTCAGTCCTCTACAAAAATATCAAAAATATGTTTTTTCTAAGTTTGACCCTTTTGAAGGCCTTTTGATCAGGTATTGTCACAGATTTATTAACTTTAAACTAAAAAAAATATTAATGTTATGCAAATCTATACTAGTTGACAACTGTGACATCATTTGATCAAAAAACCTTCAAAAAGTTAGGAAAACGTTACATTTTTGGTAGTTTTGTTTAAGGCTGAAGTTGAGTAAAAAAAGTAAGTTAAAAAAAAGTATGAATCCAAAATGAAAAACAAAAATGTCCAGTTTGGTTTTGGGTTATAGTGGAATGACTGCCAGTGTATTGTACAACTGTGAAATAATTGGACATTAAAATTTAAAAATTCTACATGGAAAAAAAACCTACAGGAAAAAAAATCATGTATAATGAAGTAACAACAAAATATGGCCAAAATACAGCACAGATTTACTGAAAGCACAAAAAAGTCAGCCTCTGTCTCCTGAGGGTTCAACATTAATGATAGATTAGATTTACTTTTTTAACTCTGAAAATAGGCAGTTTTTTCCACAAAAAACATCTCATTCCCCCATGACAAGTGACAGTTTGTACATTTGTGACAAAATAGGTAAAAATTGAAAATGCATGACAATATAGGTGAAATGTAAAGCAAAAATGCACCAGCTCATCATTTCTACATGTAAATGTATTTATGTTTCCCTGATATTGGTATTCTTCTATGCGTTGATGTCCCAATTTGTTTGGTGGTCCTTGAATACACCATAGATGTGTGAGACAAAGTAAAAGTGAAACTTTTGCAACATATAAAACTTTCTTAGACCCTGCCAGAGCTTTAAAAAAATCTTCTTACATTATCATTCAATAGTTGTGAGTACCAATCAATGCATTGTATATACTTTAAAGGGGACCTATTATGATTTTAATCTACATTTAAAACACTTCTGTGTGGTCTAGATCAGTGTTTTTCAACCACTGTGCCGCGGCACACTAGTGTGTCGTGAGATACAGTCTGGTGTGCCGTGGGAGATTACTTAATTTCACCTACGGTATTTGGGGTAAAAAATATTTTTTGCAAACCAGTAATTATAGTCTGCAAATGATGTGTTGTTGTTGAGTGTCGGTGCTGTCTAGAGCTTGGCAGAGTAACTGTGTAATACTCTTCCATAACAGTAGGTGGCAGCAGGTAGCTAATTGCTTTGTGGATGTCGGAAACAGCGGGAGGCATCGTGCAGGTAAAAAGGTGTATAATGCTTAAATAAAAAATAAACAAAAGGTGATTGCCGGAAAGAAAAGGCATTGAAGCATAGGGAAGGCTATGCAGAAGGAAACTAAAACTGAACTGGCTACAAAGTAAACAAAAACAGAATGCTGGACGACAGCAAAGACTTACTGTGGAGCAAAGACGGCGTCCACAATATACATCCGAACATGACATGACAATCAACAATGTCCACACAAAGAAGGATAAAAAACAACTGAAATATTCTTGATTGCTAAAACAAAGTAGATGCAGGAAATATCGCTCAAAGGAAGACATGAAACTGCTACAGGAAAATACCAAAATAAGAGAAAAAGCCTCCAAAATAGGAGCGCAATACAAGAAGTAAAACACTACACACAGGAAAACAGCAAAAAAGTCCAAATAAGTCAGGGTGTGATGTGACAGGTGGTGACAGTACATCTACTTTGAGACAAGAGCTATATTGATGGTTTATGGTTTAAAGTCATATCCAAAAATTTCGACAACGACTTTTTACTGTCAACTGAGTTTCGTTTTTTTAATGATTTCTGCTGGTGGTGTGCCTCCGCATTTTTTCAACGCAAAAAATGTGCTTTGGCTCAAAAAAGGTTGAAAAACACTGGTCTAGATAATATGTATTGGATATGCTTTGGTTTAAATTTGGCATTAATTTTGCTCCACAGTCAATTCTATAACCCGTTTTTTGAGTCGGTCTGCAAATATTTTTGATTCTGGTGGTATTCCCAGATTGAAAATGAAAGCACACTCCACTCACTTTGTAAGTATCATAATTTATCTTTTCAAAATGTACATAGAAAAAAAAAATATATATATTGAAGTCGTCGCCGCTATTTATTTTCCAGACACGGTCGGAAAAAAACGTCAGACAGTATATAGGTACACCTCCACACTCTCAGACAGATAGAGCAGCATTGAAAAAAAAGCTTTTAGTAGCCTTTATGTCACTGCGTGTCGCACGCTGGTGTTATTAAGCATATGCCACGATTAGATGAAAATAATACATTATCTTACCTTTTTTTGTGTTTCTTCACAGCCTAAGGCAGAAAGCTTGACCTAATGTCCAAATAAGAACGTCTAACCTACTCAGTGGCCTAGTGGTGAGAATGTCCGCCCTGAAACCGGTAGATTGTGAATTCATACCAAAGACTATAAAAACGGGACCCATTGCCTCCCTGCTTGGCACTCAGCATCAAGGGTTGGAATTGGGGTTTACATCACCAAAAATGATTCCCGGGCACTGCCCACTGCTCCCCTCACCTTCCAGGGGGTGAACAAGGGGATGGGTCAAATCCAAAGGACAAATTTCACCACACCTAGTGTGTGCGTGTACTTTAACTTTAACTTAACAATGTAGGCAACTTGCAAACCCTGTAAACAAAGGCATCCAAAACTGTGCGCAAACTCACACCAAAATACATTAACCTTATAATTTGACGTTTTTGTATTGTTTAACATAAGTATCCAACTTTGTGACAGCATTTAAAGGTCAGAATATATTAAATTCCTTATAGGTCCCGTTAGTTTAAATAAAGTTTGCGAGATATATTCAGCGCTTAAACATGGATTGTGTCACGAGTGAACAATGAAAGGAGGGTTTGGAGGTGTGTAATAAAGCCATGTGTCAAAAACAGACATTTTTAAGGACATCTCTACTAGAGCTGCAGCTATGGATCATTTGAGTAATTACGTAATGTATCAATTATGTCGTTCGATTAATCAAGGAATCAGCTAAAACACACTTAATGTAGCCTCAATGCATATTTGAAGAAACATAGCTTAAATAAGTAAAAACAATTCCGCTGGCCATAACCTTGATTTTTTTTTTTCCCAAAATAATAACAATCACATTGTAATGGCACTTTTAACATGTGTGCATTGACAAAATATTTCAAAATATAAACTCTGTAACCACACATTTCACGGCACACTCTTTTTCAGCGACTGCACAAATAGACAACGTATTCAAAGTATCAATTTGTATTACTTACACTCCTTAAACGATTAATCAAAACAACAGAATATAAATCTACAGTTTTTTTCTAATCATTAATCATTGCAGCATAATGTCAATTACTCGATAAAAACAGGAAGCTCCTGTATTTTTTTATTGCTAATTATTATCAGTACTTTTTGTTACTCGTCATAGTTTTAATCTTTATTCAGGCAATGAATATCCAAGACGTTGCTGCCTGGATAATAGCTGTGTGAGACAAACATGTACATAATATCTATTATTGTAAACAGCAGTCTTCCTCAAAAATAATTTCAAGTAAATAGCACTATTTTTTAATTGATTGCTAACAGTAGTTCAATTTCCCTTTTATTGCTGTTCGTTTTAAGTGTAAACCACATTTGAGTGAGAAACAAACCAGGCGTCTGGTATGGTTCAAATGGATTCCCGCACAATTTCCATTCGCAACCCTAAAAATACACATGCCTTTAAAATATCAAATAACACTCTGGGGACATAAGCCTTTAATTATCTTCAAAGGCAAACAAGACATACAAGTACTTAAGTTTTTGAAAAACGTGAAAACATTTTGGATTCCATATTTCTTTAAAATGTTTTCATTTTTTTAAATAAACTTCAGTCCTCTAGAACAGTGGTTCTCAACCTTTTTTCAGTGAGAACATTTTTTTAATTCAAGTACCCCCTAATCAGAGCAAAGCATTTTTGGTTGAAAAAAAGAGATAAAGAAGTAAAATACAGCACTATGTCATCAGTTTATGATTTAGTAAATTGTATAACAGTGCAAAATATTGCTCATTTGTAGTGGTCTTTCTTGAACTATTTGGAAAAAAATATATAAAAATAACTAAAAACTTGTTGAAAAATAACCAAGTGATTCAGTTATAAATAAAGATTTCTACACATAGAAGTAATCATCAACTTAAAGTGCCCTCTTTGGGGATTGTAATAGAGATCCATCTGAATTCATGAACGTAATTCTAAACATTTCTTCATAAAAAAATTAATCTTTAAAATCAATATTTATGGCACATGTCCACAAAAAAATCTAGCTGTCAACACCGAATATTGCATTGTTGCATTGTAATGAATGGAATAGCCGACTTGATTTGATGTTCAGTTTATGAACTTACATTCCTATTTTGTTGAAGTATTATTCAATAAATATATTTATAAAGGATTTTTGAATTGTTGCTATTTTTAGAATATTTAAAAAAAATCTCACGTACCCCTTGGCATACCTTCAAGTACCCCCAGGGGTACGTGTACCCCCATTTGAGAACCACTGCTCTAGAAAATGTCAAACATATGTTTTTTCTAAGTTTGACCCTTTTGAAGGCCTTAGTGTAAACCACATTTGAGTGAGGAACAAACCAAGCGTCTGGTTCGGTTCAAACCTGTGATTCAACTGAGGTGGGAAAGCCTCGAACCAAACAAACCAATATGATTTGACCCTAAACACCATAATAGCAACTGTTTCCAGGTAGTAAAGTGCACTTGGTTCTTTAGGTTTAGTGCACTGTAGTAGATTATGAAATACAGTAAAATTAATATTCAGCGTGAAAAACGCCAATCATTTTATTTAATTTGGACCTTTGATCAATTAAGGCATTGATGTGATTTTACATGGCTTAAATCCGTCTATTTAGTAGTGGCAGACGTCGTAAAGGCAGGAAGCTTCAGTTTTGTGAGGAAGACAAAAGGTAAATGCAAAAAAGCTGTCTGGTGTGCTTTATAGAAGAGGGAGATCCTATGGTGAACACCACCTCTAACAGGCTTTTCCCTGCAGGACTCTGTCTTAGCGTGACAGCTAGATTACCATCACAACTACACCTACACACACACACACACATTTACACGTGTCATCACACATCAGGAGTCATATCTCCAGGGAACTTTATCGCAGATGCACACACGCCGCAGAAAATCACTCAAGCTTACTTTCTACCTGTAAAGCATTTTCCGATACTGTGTACATGCAACATTGTATTAGCATCAACAGAGAGGAAACAATATATTCAAGGGGATTTATTTGAAGAGACACACACACTATTGACACTGTGGGTTAAGGCTGGGCGATATGGACGGAAAAGTATATCTCGATATATTTTTACTTAAACGACAAGGAACACAACAAATAAGCAGTGTTTGGTAACTTTAACGGGAAATAAATTATATCGTTTTTAAGAACAAGGAACAACAAATAAGCAGTGTTTGGTAACTTTAACGGGAAATAAATTATATCGTTTTTAAGAACAAGGAACAACAAATAAGCAGTGTTTGGTAATTTTAACAGGAAATTAATTATATAGATTTCAAGAACAAAAAACACAACAAATAAGCAGTGTTTGGTCAATTTAACAGGAAATAAATTATATCGTTTTTAAGAACAAGGAACAACAAATAAGCAGTGTTTGGTAACTTTAACGGGAAATAAATTATATCGTTTTTAAGAACAAGGAACAACAAATAAGCAGTGTTTGGTAATTTTAACAGGAAATTAATTATATAGATTTCAAGAACAAAAAACACAACAAATAAGCAGTGTTTGGTCAATTTAACGGGAAATTAATTATATCGATTTTAAGAACAAGGAACACAACAAATAAGCAGTGTTTGGTAACTTTAACGGGAAATAAATTATATCGATTTTAAGAACAAGGAACAACAAATAAGCAGTGTTTGGTAACTTTAACGAGAAATAAATTATATCGATTTTAAGAACAAGGAACAACAAATAAGCAGTGTTTGGTAATTTTAACGGGAAATTAATTAAATAGATTTTAAGAACAAAAAACAAATAAACAGTGTTTGGTAATTTTAACGGGAAATTAATTATATCGATTTTAAGAACAAGGAACACAACAAATAAGCAGTGTTTGGTCATTTTAACGGGAAATGAATTATATCGATTTTAAGATATTGTGTTAATTAATATCTTGTTTAAAAATATATCGATATATCTTACAAACTCGATATATCGCCCAGCCCTACTGTGGGTCCCGTAATAATTTGCTTTTTTTCTGACAATGAAAAAAAGATCTAATACCATTACCTTGCTTCAATAGTATTGATCTCACTATCATAGACTTGTTAGCATTTAGTTGAATAACTGACCAAAAACCCTCAAACTGGCTACAAGGCACTGACCCCCAACAACTCTCCTTCTCTCCAGACCGCTCAAAGTAGAGACAAAGACAGGTCCTGACATTTCCCTCTGAATGAAAACGAGAGAGACAACAGAAGAAAGGGGGGCAAGCGCAGATTAATCAGCAATGGGCAGAAAGAATTAAAGGTCTGAAGGGAGGGAAAATGGATCAATACACAGGGTCTAATAAAGGGAGGATTTATTGGCACCTTGCAATAATGTGAAATGTTGTCAATACAACTCAGAACTTGTCTTTAAGAAGGAAAAGACAGAGTGGAAGCAGCCACGCTTCTTTCAGGACCATGGACAGCTGCTCAGGGCTCACACAACCAGCAGTAGAGAGCTCCTTAAATCTTCCTGAGATACCCTTCACCCTCTTTAGGCGGAACACTTCTCCTGTAGTGGTCAACCGCCATATAGTTTAAAATGAGCACATTTAAAATGCTTAATGAATGAAGTCTCTTGAATGTGACACGTTAACTTAAAGTATGATTTCTTCAAAGTCATTGTCATTTATTATACCTACATTACATGCAGCTGAAGATAACAAATATATAATTTATTTATTTTTTCCTTTCATGAAAATGCATATATACAAGCCATGTACAGTTCACACTTTCATAGTTTTTTGTTTCTTATACATTTCCATGATCAGAAAGGAGCAGATGGAAGAATATTATATTATATTTATCTGCCCCCCTTTTTAACACAAATTATTTAGATGACTTTATCACTGTTCCCTCCACTAATACCCGAACTCAAACATACTTTTTAATTTTCATTTAAGCACTTTCACAATGCCACGTCCAATCAAAATTGTCAGGCTTGGTCAAAAGATAGGACTCAGATGCAGAGTAGGGATTCATTTGGCAGGGTTTTATTTTGAAAGCTACCTTTCACCTCCAGAGTCAGGGCAATTCAATATGGGCTATAACTAAACTAGTCGGCGAAAAAGGTTCCACAAAAGAGAACAACCGAAAATCACTCCAAGAGGAGGAAAACACAAAAACAATAACGAACTATACTTGGCATCGTATATTCTATTAAATTTATTATAAACAAAAAAAACGCTCCAACAGGAGGGAGAAACAATGGCTATGAAACTCATACACTGTCTCTAATCTAAAAAAAGGTTAACAAAAAATGTCACTCAAAAACTTGAGGAATAGGAAGAACTGTAAGAAAAACTGAAAACTCACCACTTCGGCTGAAAAACTAAATAACACAAAATCACTCTGCTGAGGAGGAGAAAAAGAGAACTCAAAATATCAATGAAGGAATTCAGGATCAAGGTATTCAAACACGAGACGAGGCAAGGCATGGACAGGATGCTAGAGAGGCACGAATACACAGGACAATCTGGCACAGAACAAAGGGAGGCGTGGGATTATAAGACACATGAGGGTAATGGGGAACAGGTGGAAACAATCAGGGATCAGGGATGACGTCAGACTGATGACACAAAAGGAAGGGCAAGTGACCGGAAACGAGAGGAGTTACTTTTCAAACTAAAACATGCAATTCACAAGACAGAAGAAACCAAGACAGACATCCCTCACCGCGGTGTGACAAAAATCAGTTTGATATAATTCCAGTTGTCTCATTTTGTAACTCTTTTTAAACTCAAACATATTCTTGCAACCTTTTAAGTATTTCTTTCGAGAATTCCATGCTTTCACACCAACAACAGACAAGCACATTTTGCGCTCTTGGATGTTTAAAGTCATACGGCCTTCTGTGATTCTCATCTTCAGACGAGAACACGAATACCTTTTGTAAGTCCTTCGGAAGAACTTTTTTTCTAGCTTTGAACATCACTAATAGAGTATGCAATTCTACAATGTCTTTTAGTTGTCATAATCCTGACCTAATGGAGGGAGGTGGACCCCCCCCTCCTTTGCAGCTAGTGGGCCTCCCTTCAGCTGACCGTTGACTGAAGGTAGAAGAATTTGAAGCACAGAACTGTTTTGGATTACAATACTATACATCCTGTACTGTGGCCCTTATTCCAAAATGATAATGCTGGGTAAAAAAGAGAGCCGTCAGCCTGTACCGGAAGGTGTGGTGAAAGATAAACAACAATGAAGCAGAGTAGTCTGTGCATGACCGCTGGTAATCATACGCATCTATTGAATATTGCAGGCAAACAAGACTAAAGGAAACCTATTGAGGAAGACCATTAGTGAGTGCTTTCACGGAAAAGATGTTTCTTAATGTTGTTGATGCAAATGGCTCATGTTTGTCTGAAAACATGAATGAACAAAAAAGGGGTAATATTATGATTTCCCACTGGTATGCTCGCTGGGAAAGTTCACTCCAAAATACAGCCTGAAAAATGTTTTGATGAAAATGTTAAAGTTAAAGTACCAATGATTGGGGCGGCATGGCATAGTGGGTAGAGCAACCGTGCCAGAAACCTGAGGGTTGCAGGTTCGCTCCCCGCCTCTTACCATCCAAAAATCGCTGCCGTTGTGTCCTTGGGCGGGACACTTCACCCTTTGCCCCCGGTGCCACTCACACCGGTGAATTGAATGATGAATGATAGGTGGTGGTCGGAGGGGCCGTTGGCGCAAATTGCAGCCACGCTTCCGTCAGTCTACCCCAGGACAGCTGTGGCTATGAAAGTAGCTTACCACCACCAGGTGTGAATGATTGATGGGTTCTACATGTAAAGCGACTTTGGGTACTTAGAAAAGCGCTTTATAAATCCCAGTTATTATTATTATTATCATTATTGTCACACACACATGAGGTGTGGCGAAATTATTCTCTGCATGTGACCCATCACCGTTGATCACCCCCTGGGAGGTGAGGGGAGCAGTGAGCAGCAGCGGTGGCCACGCCCGGGAATCGTTTTTGGTGATTATAAAACTGTTACCAAGTTTTGTGCAAATAAATGACATGCATTCAAGCAAAACATTTAAAAATGTTCCTGGGTGACATTCTGACAATAACATTGTATTTGTGTTAAAATATTGGGGTCCTTTTTTTAAGCATTTTTTTTTTTTTTTTTATGCAACCAAGTAATCATCTTTGATTAATCATGATTAATACAAATTCCAAAATGTGTGATTGATTTGATTTTTTTTTTTAAAGAATCATTTGACAGTCCTAATTGTTAGTTAAACCGGAGACAGGAGAAAAGAGACACTGTAAATATGCAGCCACAAGCTATGGACTCTGAAAGATCATCAAAGTGTCTGTACACAGGTACAACCACAAAACGCACGCTTGAATGTTCAACAGCAGAGTTGTTTGAAAAATGAAAATGATAAATCACACAAGTCTATAGGGCTGCGTGAACGCCTCACCCCTGTGCCCGACAAATTTACAGGATATCCCGTCTTTCCACTATCTCTTACATGCCCCCCTGTTCCCTTTAACATTTTTCTACTCCCTCCCTCTGTTCTGTGTGCCCGGGCTCTTGTCGCTCATCCTCCTCACCCATCTCTCTCTGTCAGCTCATTAAACTTGACTTATCTCACCGTGCAAAGCGGAAATTAAATCCTGGGCCCTGAACGTTCCCTCCTTTCCCTCTAGCCCCCGGTTCTTGTTCTTCACCCCGAACACCAGCCCACAGCATGTTGCCAAGCCAGTGGAAATAAATTAGGGCCCTGCTTTTAACTGGAGAGGGGAGTAAAAGTTAATGTATGCGACAGAGGAGTAATCAGGGTATTCTTAAGCAAGTAAGTCCATCCTGCACAGGCAATCATGGCAGATTAGGGAACTGCATTTGCAAGCATTAACATGAAATCATTCCATAAGCTGCACTAATTCAACTTCACTAGATGAGACGGTCTCTTTAAACCAACCCGAACATGACCAAAATTGCAGACCCTCGCATTTGCGGAAGCAGAGAACCGCACACACTTCTGCACACAAACAAAACGGCACTAATCTCAGCCCAGCTCGCTTCTTCGTCCTCCAGCTCATTCATATCTGACAAGCTTAAGTAGCAGTTAAGCATTTAGCCTCGTCTGGTTCTGGCTCCGTACTCGGCAGTGACGCATACTGCAGATAGTTGATGATTCGTCAGCAGCCAGATTAGCAACGCGGTGCATTGTGGGTACTCTTACGCCCGGGAGGTACGGTTCACTGTGGAGTGAAGGTATTACCTTTGTGATTTTAATTCAGTTGGAACTACTAATGAAGCGAGATAATGAGTAGAATGTGCACATGTGTAGGTACAGTACGTACAGTTTAACAGAGTGGTACCTCATGTTTCAGTTGAGAGTAACAAACTATTCCAAAACAGGGCCTCAACAAAGAATCCCACATGGTGATGACTCAGTCTCTGCACAATTTGATTCATTAGTATGACTTCAAAATAAGCCCCCATGGGAGCAAACAAAGTAGCAGGAGACAGCACACTGATAAAGAATGTGAGAAAAACTATTACATTCAAAGTATGACGGTACTGCTCCCCTCCCTTCCTCTCTCTGCTCATCGTCAACAAGTCTTCAGTAACGGTGCAAGTGTCGTTAAAGGGACCTACGATGATTTCCGTCTTTTCTGACTTATAAATGTTGTTACAATGCCAACGTGTCAACTCATAAAGTTCATGCATTTGACTGGGAACTTGTACGCGGTATTGGATGGCTCTGTTTGCAAGGTTTTGCAGTCAGGCTACGTTGTGACATAACAGTGAGGTGGACGTATTTATTTGGACATTAAGGGCCTCTGCTTCGAGCTATGAAAAAACACACAAAAAAGGTAATATAAAGTTTTATTTTCTTCTAATATTGGCATGCGCATACTACCGTTGACGTGTGATATTCAGCGCCATAAATGTGGCTGAAAGTAGCTTTTTTTATGCAGATTCCGAATCAATCGGAGAGTGTGCATTTTTTCGAACATGTTTAGAAAAAAAAATTAAACGGTGTACATTTTCAAAAGATAAATTATGATTCTTTCAAAGTGGGTTCGATCCTGGGCTCGGGATCTTTCTGTGTGGAGTTTGCATGTTCTCCCAGTGACTGTGTGGGTTCCCTCCAGGTACTCCGGCTTCCTCCCACCTCCAAAGACATGCACCTGGGGATAGGTTGATTGGCAACACTAAATTGGCCCTAGTGTGTGAATGTGAGTGTGAATGTTGTCTGTCTATCTGTGTTGGTCCTGCGATGAGGTGGCGACTTGTCCAGGGTGTACCCCGCCTTCCACCCGAATGCCGCTTGGATAGGTTTCAGCGCCCCCTGCCACCCCAAAAGGGACAAGCGGTAGAAAATGGATGGATGGATTGACATAATTGTATTCAAAATAAAAATAAGTGCACATTGAAATTGAAAAAAATAAGATTTGAATCGGAAGAAAAACAAAGCCCAAATATTACAATACATGATCGTGAAAAAATCCAATCAAATCAAAAAATGTTATGAAAATAATTACCATCAATCATAATTATATTCAACCTGAAGAAAAATGTGTGCACTTAATATATTTATTTTGAATATACTTATGTATTGTTGTCAATTTAACATCAAAATGTGTTTTTTCAGTTTCAAAGTTTATTTTCCCAAGTACAAAAACGATTCCCCTAATTCAGGGGTCAGCAACCTTTACCAGTCAAAGAGCCATTTTGACCAGTTTCACAAATTAAAGAAAACAATGGGAGCCACACAAATCTTTTGAAATTTAAAATGAAATAACACTGCATACGAAGTTTTTTTTTTTGCTTTGTGCTATGTATAAACCAAGGGTCTCAGACACGCGGCCCACACCTTAATATGAAAATGTAATGTTAGTGCGGCCCGCGGGTTTGATACGAATGGCGGTTAACAGCGTCATACTTGTCAACCCTCCCTATTTTTCCGGCAGACAACGAATTTCAGGGCAACTGTTCTCTCGAACGCGCCGTGATGGTAGAGCATTTAACGCCCCCAACAACCAGCGTGCCGGCCCAGTCACACGTTGCATGGGGCTTCTGCTTGCTCACGTAAGTGACAGCAATGCATACTTGGTCAACAACCACACAGGTTACACTGACGGTGGCGGTATAAAAAGCTTTAACACTCTTACTAATAATGCGCCACACTGTGAACCCACACCAAACAAGAATGACAAACACATTTCGGGAGAACATCTGCACCGTAACACAACATAAACACAACAGAACAAATACCCAGAATCCCATGCAGCTAACTGTTCCTGGCTACATTATACACCCCCGCTACCAAACCCCGCTCACCTCAACCGACACACAGAGGGGGGGTTGATGTGTGAGGGAGCAGGGTTGGGGTGGGGGCGGGGTTTGGTGGTAGCAGGGGTGTATAATGTAGCCCGGAAGAGTCAGGGCTGCATGGGATTCTGGGTATTTGTTCTGTTGTGTTTATGTTGTGTTAAGGTGCAGATGTTCTCCCGAAATGTGTTTGTCATTCTTGTTTGGTTTTGGTTCAAAGTGTGGCGCATTATTAGTAAGAGTGTTAAAGTTGTTTTATATGGCCACCGTCAGTGTAACCTGTGTGGCTGTTGAACAAGTTTGCCTTGCTGTCACTTGCATGTGCAAGCAGAAGATGCAAATAACAAGAGGCTGGGCTGGCACGCTGTTTATACAAATTGTAGAAGGCGCTAAATGCCGTACCAACATGGCACGACCTTATTATTATTGTAAGGGTGAAAATCGGGGAATATTAATCCTGGGAGTTTTCTGCGAGGCACTGAAATCCGGAAGTCTCCCGGGAAAATCGGGGGGTTCGGCAAGTATGCAGCTGAGCCGCATCAGAGTGATCAAAGAGCCGCATGCGGCTCCGGAGCCGCGTGTTGCCGACCCCTGCCCTAATTAATCTCCATATGAATCTTGGTGTGGACAGAAGAATCAATCAACAAATAAGAATCATCAATATCAGGGCAAAGACAAAATTAATAACATGACCACAGATTTAATGCCTGCTTGCAAGTTTTGGCCATTACGACAAATTATGGGCAATATACAAAATACAGTCATTTATAATGTAACAAATGACAAACCCTATGGTACATTGTTTTACAGCAGAAAAAGTGCAGTGTTTGCACATTTTGCAGTCATAGCTTCTCTTGACATGAGACAGTGTGGAATGGCAGAGAAGAAAGAGAGAGAGACACAGGGCCTGATCTACTACAAGTTTCTATGTACTAAAGCTGATGTACAAAGCTTGTGCACAGAGGATTGCATCTCTTAAGTGAGCAGAATGAGGACCGCAATTCATCTAATGTGTCTGTCTTCATTAACATGCAGAACATATGCTGATCATCAGAACACCCACAATACTAAGAAGATTAGATGCAAATGCAATTATTCGACAAGCGCAGTGTGATTTATTAATGCTGGCAGTGTTCTGCGAGTGCTATTTTGCGTCTTTATTTAGCACGCCAAAAAAGTGTGTGCAAACTGACACAGTTACGTACACAGGTGTGAGAAAAGAGGCGATCGCGCTGCAAAAACAGATGGACATCCTAGGTGAGTTTCAACCCATGCAATTTATTATTCTTATTGCCAGACCTGTGTGTTTACTTCCGTGCCTGACGGTCTCCGCTACAACTGTTGCCTCCCTCAGAGGTTGTCACATGATGAAGAAGACAAGAGTTCTAGCAGCTAATTATCTGTCTCCATACACAGTGTGGAGCCGCGCCCCTTAACTAATAATAATCACCTCCCTTACAACATATAAACTGTATTTGTTAGTATTTTAATGCGTCATTATCAAGTATCATTAATACTGGAGGAAGAGACAAAAACATGTTTCACAAGGAGAGAAAGCCAGGAGCAGGGATGCTAATAGCTCAGCTAAACACCAAGAAATAAAATACCTCAAGGCATCTGTGGAAATGTTGCAAACAGCCCTTTTATGAGGAGGATCGGATCGATCCATAGTTAGTGTTGATATTAAGGCTTGTTTCAGTATATGATTGATAAGAGGGATTAGGTCGATATTTGTATTTTCTGAAAATCATTTTTATGTTGTTTTTGTTCATGTTGACAAATTCAGGAAGTAATTCCCTGGAAACAGGAAGGCACTGAAAGCAAAAACCAAAGTATTTAAGAGGGGGAAGGTCTGGCTATAAGAATAACAAATTGCATCAGTTTTTCAAGACCCAATGAACCTCTTTGGATTAATGAGATTTTCAACCCATTTGAACTGTCTGAAATAAAAACTAAAAGTTTATTCAGCAATATAATTTTATAATTGTATAGCTGCTTGCTGATTTAAGGAGCTGATTAAAACAAAATGAAACTGACATGATTTGGTGTCTATTGGCCTTCTTTTTTTTTTTTTTTACTACCGTTAGTTTTTTCATTAAGAAAATATATTATAATACATCCCCTATGATTATGGCATTACATTACAGTAACGTATATGCACTTCTACAGTATATCGGCAAGAAATTGTGGTGTGTGCTGCATATTCCACAACAAAGAGCACAGGTTGGAGCATATAATATCATAAATGTAGAGGGAAATGAGTGCCTTCTTGGACTCAGCCAGTAGTACATGCAAAATCATCATTAAAATATGGCAGTCTGCACCACTTTTGCACTTCTTATAAATTGTATGCCCAGTCTTAGTAGGTCAGCGGCAACGCGCCCATTAATAAAACACAAAATTTTATAGGTTGCACATTATTTGTATCTTAGTACATCAGCTCTTATTATTATTAGTGTGTTTATTCACGCATGGATGATGCACAAGACTCAAAGCTTCAAGGTGGCAGCAGTTTTCCCACTAAGAAAAAGGCTGCCTGTGTAACCCGGTACAAGAAGTACACAGGAACATGGGTGCACAGAGGTGACGGAGGAGGAAAGATGGGAGATATTTCTGACAGGAAAAGGACAAAAACTGGTGTCAGTGGCAAAGAAAACAAATGACGATAATATATATTTTTAAAAGATATACTACAAGGCCTGTAGCCTGACACGAAATCATACAGAATTACGGTAACCAGTTTGCATGTTTTTGAAATGTGGGTGGAAACCAAAGTACTTGGAGAAAACCTACACAAGTACAGAGAGAATATGCGGACTTCCGAAATGTCTGAGCTCAGATTCAAATACAGAACTGAATCAACAGCGCCTCTGATGGTGGAAGCCAAGTGGTGTACTCCATTTTTCCTCAGTTACTTCAAGACACGAAGAATCCACACAATCCACCAAATTATTCCATCCTTCCATTATTTGAGGCATAACCTCATCCCTGCTTCCTACACACACTAATAAGAACCTACTCACGTTAGAAACAATCCATCAACATGATCACATGGACTAATATTGTTGACAAAACTGTTCCTATATAAGCAAGAAAATTGTTAATGCATTTTAATATCCAGCTACTGCATTGCTGTTTGCATGCAGTCACATGCCACATTTTGAACTGTATTTGTAATAATATCCCGTTGTACAGCTCCAATATTGAGGCTACATTATTAAACAGTACAAAAGCCTAGTGTTTTATCCTGCGGAGGCCCAGCTGAATTGAAGAATTTTAAGTCCGTGAAACAAGATCATAGCGATTATGAAATATTTAAGTATAATAAGTCCCAGAAACAAGCATCTTAAATAGCCCTGGACAAGAAACCACAGGAGAGGTATTATGGAGTAGAGGTGTAGCTTAAAAAGATTACCCATAAAACCTTATTAAATGAGTTTATTATTCTTTATAGTGAATGTGGGACTGGAAGGTGACACACAAAAAAACCAGCAAGTACAAAAAAAGAAGAAATTCTACACGTCTTCCAAAGAAGAATCTAACTGGCCCGGAGATATGTTTACTAAGAATTCAACAGCCAGAGACAAAGACACAGTTGAAGAGAGAAATTGAGTCATTCTGTTCAAAGTGTATCAGGGTATTGATGACACAGCCAAACCTTAGTTTTTGTTTCAGTCAGTTTCAAGAAGAGACAAAGAGAAAAGTGTACAAACCAAGCAATTTTACCTAAAGGAAATAATGCTAATCTGTTTTAGACATCCAAAAATATAATTCTGCAGTCAATGCAAGCAGTCCTAGTATTCAAAATAAACAGTATTTGATTCAGGTGGCTACACCTCACATTTTATCAAACCATTTTTATCACAGTATTCCTTCTCATGGGAAAATACTTTGATCGGGACATAAAACATAGGGAACTGCACTTATTTTGGAATTTTGCCTATCATTCACAATCCTTATATAAGACAAGAACACATATTATTTTATCTTTTTTATGCATTCTAACTAGGGCTGTGCGATATGGCCTTTTTTTAATATCTCGATATTTTTAGGCCATGTCACGATACACGATACATCGCTCGATAATTTGCCTTAGCCTTGAATGAACACTTGATGCATATAATCACAGCAGTATGATGATTCTGTGTGTCTGCATTAAAACATTATTGTTCATATTGCATTAATATATATGCTAATTTTAAACTTTCATGCAGAGAGGGAAATCACAACTAAGTCAATTTACCAAAACTGTTTTTATTAAACAGTTATTAAGCAGTGGCACAAACATTCATGTCATTTCAAAACAGAAAGTGCAAGATTGTCAGAGACATTTTAAAACAAGCTATAAGTGCACTTTTGTGCATGATGTCACTAAGATGACATATCACAAAACAACACTAAATTAAAGTGCACTTTTTGTACAGAACGCCATTACAATAGTTTAAAACAAATAAAGTGCACTTTTGTGCATGATGTCACACAAGATATTTCAATAACTGTCAAATAAAAATGAGCTGCATAATAGGAAATCAAATAGTGTTCGTCCGTCGCTGTGTGGTAGGTTCCTGCGGACGTTATCTCCTTCTGTTGTTGACTATTTTTTTCATACTGTGTTGATGTGGAAATGGTTGCCTCGGCATTTTGTTGGTGGGGCACCAAACAGAGATGTTGACTTGCGGAGTAACCACTCTTCATTCTCTAGCATGTGACTTTTCAAATGATGCTACATATTAGCAGTAATGCTACTTTTTGTAGCAACGCTTTTGCCCCACACTTGACAAATTACGGTTGTCTGTTCGACATATTCCCGCTTGAAGCCAAACCACCGCCAGACGATGGACCCGCTGCTGTTTTTCTTGGGAATTAATTCTTCCTTCATTTGTTACCATATTCGCACCTTCTTTCTCTCGTATTACCACTCGCACCACAGCTAACGTTACCCATGCCGCTACCTCTCTGCTCCGCAAGGGCGTATACGTATGTGACGTATGTCGTGACAGTATGTGATGTATGTAAGAAGGTGCGCTTGCTGTCTGTGAGAAGGAGAGACAACAAAGAGTGGGAAGAGCCTGTAGTTTAATGCCCGCAGCTAAAAGCAACTGCGTGAGAACGTATACTCGAATATCACGATATAGTCATTTTCTATATTGCACAGAGACAAACCCGCGATATATCGAGTATATCGATACATCGCCCAGCCCTAATTCTAACTAGTAAATAAATGTGATCAGAAGTCCGCTTACAATGGAGCCCATTTGAGTCACTCTATACTGCCTATAAAACACTCTAAAAAAACATCCAAACACCTCCATCAACGTTTTATATACATGCTGTATATACAGTACAGGCCAAAAGTTTGGACACGCCTTCTCATTCAATGCGTTTTTTTATTTTCATGACTATTTACATTGTAGATTGTCACTGAAGGCATCAAAACTATGAATGAACACATGTGGAGTTATGTACTTAACAAAAAAAGGTGAAATAACTGAAACATGTTTTATAGTCTAGTTTCTTCAAAATAGCCACCCTTTGCTCTGATTACTGCTTTGCACACTCTTGGCATTCATAAAGCTCATCGAGAGAATGCCAAGGGTGTGCAGAGCAGTAATCAGAGCAAAGGGTGGCTATTTAGAAGAAACTAGAATATAAAACATGTTTCCAGTTATTTCACCTTTTTTTTTCAGGGGCTTGTTTGAAATATCTTAAGGTGTAGTTTAACCAGTAAAGTAATGACGCTGTAAAGACAGGATATACAATGTGGGGGGGGGGGGGGGGGGGGGGGGGCACATAATGTGCATCACAGGGATTAATATGAAGACAATGACATAAATACATGTACTCACAAAGAAGCCACCCACGCACGCAATGCCAGCTTGTAGTCTCTTCCCAACCATGCTTTTATTTACAATGTTCGAATCACGTGTACAACCAGGCCACATTGCTACAATGTTGATTCATTGCATTTGCGCATCACATATGATCTGTACTAGGGTTGTACGGTATACCGGTATTAGTATAGTACCGCGATACTAATGAATCATATTCGGTACTATACCGCCTCTAAAAAGTACCGGTCCGCAACCCCCCCACCGTCATCACCTCATGTCAATGCTGGTTTACAAGCAGAGGATCATGTTCCGCAGTGCACAATCACGAAGTACTTACAAGCAGACACAGTGTGTAGACAGAAAGGGGAGATTGGACGCATTTTGGCTTGAAAACTAACGATAAAGGTGAAGTTATAACACTGAAACGCCCTCAGGAAGAGCTGCTTTAAGACATGGCTAGCTAGCTAGCGGCTAAAGCCCAGTCCCAGTCGGCAGTGTTTTAGCTACTTCTAAATCACTAATCCTGGTCTCCATGGCGACAAATAAAGTAAGTTTCTTACAAGTATCATCCCTGCAGGACGAGGAATAGTTAAACATGTTTCACTACACACATTAGCTCACCGGCTAAATGTAAACAAACACCATTGGTGGATCTACACCGAACATCCACTCTAATGATACCAAGTACAGGCGCGTATCAAGTCGATACTACTAATGATTACGTCGATATTTTTTGGCATCACAGAGTCTTCTTTCGTTTTTTAAAATGTATATTATGTTTATAAACTCAGTAAATATGTCCCTGGGCACATGAGTACTTTGAATATGACCAATGTATGATCCTGTAACGACTTGGTATCGGATTGATACCCAAATTTGTGGTATCATCCAAAACTAATGTAAAGCATCCAAACAACAGAAGAATAAATGATTTTAAATGATTTCATGACATTTTAACAGAAGTGTAGTAAGCAGATATTAACAGTAAATGAACAAGTAGATTAATAATACATTTTCTACCACTTTTCCTTAATAATTTTGACAAAATAATAGAATGGAAATTGACACAATATGTAACTGCATATGTCAGCAGCTAAATTAGGAGCCTTTGTCTGCTTACTTACTAATAAAAGACAAGTTGTCTTGTATGTCCACTACTTTATTTAAGGACAAAATTACAATAAGAAATATATGTTTAATGTACCGTAAGATTATTTGTTAAAATAAAGCCAATTTTTTGTGATGACCTTTATTTAGAAAAGTATCAAAAAGTATCAAAATAATTTTGGTACCGGTACCAAAACCAATACATTGATCAAATTAGAATGTTTCCTGTTGACTTACACTGTATTTGTCATGTGATTATGCTTTTAGAGCACTGTGTGTGAAGTCGATAGCTCCAATGACATTAGGAAAACCGGCTGTCGCTGCAAAATGTGCTTTAACGT
Organism: Nerophis lumbriciformis; assembly: GCF_033978685.3. NCBI lineage: Eukaryota > Metazoa > Chordata > Actinopteri > Syngnathiformes > Syngnathidae > Nerophis > Nerophis lumbriciformis. The sequence continues at coordinate 23,468,977 of NC_084557.2, forward strand.
TGGCCTGTTCCGCTGCATTGTATGCGAAATTAATATACCTAGCTAACATGCTGATATTTCCGTCCCACACGGCTGGCATTGCTCGGCTCAGGGGTGATTGGCACAGTCCCAATCGGTCGGCCAGCTACCTCCGGAATGCTTCAGTTGGGAGGAACCCCAGTGTGGTCAGCAACTTTGTGGGCACAGGCCACTAGCTGTGTTATACATCTCATCTCTGCGCACAGTTTCTGGGCACAGAACCCAAAGCGGCTCATCAGCCAGGTGTCATCATTTGCCAATAAATCCTGTTAATTGTTCAAATGTCTTTGATATGCACATCGATCAGTCTGAGGAGTAATAGTTTGCACTTTTTTTTTTATTAAAGCTGTTACCCAGAGTCACCTTTGTGTTTCGCCTAAATATTCACAGCATGTAGAAATATGCGTGTGTGAGTCATGAACTTGGCGTGAGGCGACGTTCAGTTCACCCCTCATACATTTTTACTTTGCCGTGAAAAAGGGTGTACGCCAGGTACGCACACTTCGTCTTACTAACTAGACTTATAGTTAGAGTTAGACATAACTTTGTTTTCCAACCGTGAGAAGAAAGACAGCGAGCGTGAAGGACAGTGCTGAAAAGAAGAAGTATGTATTCATTGAATTTAAAAAAAGAAACCGTCAAAAACAGGATGATTGTGTAGTCGACTTGGCTAAGCAATTCAAGCGTAACACTGCTAGTCTGCATGATACTGAAGCAGAATGAGTCTAACGCCAGCCAAGAATGGTAATTATCATAATAACCCCATCAATTCCCCCAAAAATGGATTAACTCGCTGGGATATAAAGACAACATAACATACATCCATAAACGTGGATACATATGCAAAAGTGCAATCTATTTATCTGTACAGTAATCTATGTATTTATATCTGCCCCTTATTGCTCTTTTATCCTGCACTACAACGAGTTAATGCAACACAATTTCGTTCTTATCTGTACTGTAAAGTTCAAACTTGAATGACAATAAAAGGAAGTCTAAGTCTAAGACTAAAAAAATATCTAAACGGCAGATATGTATCCACGAAACTATGGAAAAGCTGCTGAAGTTCACTTTGACTGAGAAGCAGCTGGAAGAAAAGCCTGTTGAAGTTCACTTTCCAAGGCAAATGCAGTACATTATTATTACATTACTTCAGAAAACTACTGTATTTGTCTGTAGTACATTGTATTGCATTATTTTTCCTGTAATATTACTATAAATCTAAAAGTTTGCTTTTCTTTTTAAAAGGCATGTTACATGTTAAAACTGTGCTGGTTGGTCCAAGCACCTATTGAATTGATTTAAATAAGAGAAGTTGAGAAACAAGGGTTTTGGGTTCAGACAATAACTCGACACGCAGTAGTGTACAAAAGTAATACAAAGCTAAAGGGCTGCACAGTTCAGGCCTGGGGGGCCCGTGAAGAGGGAGGTACAAGGTTTACGAAAATAGCTTCCATCTGTGACTAAAGCGTTTCCATCTTCAGTCTAGGAAGACAACTTTACATTTTCTATGAAATAGGGTAGTATATGTTTTTATGAGAGAGAAATACTACTTGATGCAGTCTTATAAAAAGGACTTTTAGGAAGAGGTAGGTTCCCACCCGCTCATTTCTCTGTTGCTATCGGTGCCATTCACACACAAACACACAAGTAGACACACACACACATTCCACAAAACTCAATACAATCAGCAGCATGAACTTCTGCCATTGACTTGTTACCTTGCCAATAAGCACAGGAGTCAACAAGATATAATACTGTTAGTCTGGTCTAAATTAGACAGCATGAATATACTGTACTATACACATGTGCAGAATATCAGCACATAAGCCACTAATTCATGTTGTTTTCACAGATCACATTAGATAATAGGTACATCATTTATATTACAAGATTTTCATCAAAATGTACGCTTTTGTATAGATCATAATTAGGACTGAAACAATTAGCTGGCATAATCGACGTATGTCGACAAATATTTGTAATTGTCGATGAGCCACTTAATACAATTTTAATGTGCTTTTCTTTTCTTGTACCGCTGACCCACACCCGAACTTCCGGGGTAAGTACATCCCAGACTCTTTTTGTACTTTGACAAAGAATATTTATGTTCACAGTATTATTCCTTTAAGTGACTACTGAATTAAAACAGAATTTTAAGTTCACTTGAAGTGTGTTTATTTTTTACTGTAATTTTTACTTTGTGTCAATATAACCCAAAACCATTAATTCCTTAGTAATTTATGATTCTTTTATTACAACTTACTATATCTTTTATCAAGTCATGCCCCCAAATTATATAAGGAATAATTGTTTGACTCGTTGACTAATGGAACAAATAATTGCAGAGTGGATCGATCAGTCAAACGTTATTAACACAGCTTTTTTCACGCACAGGCGAGTTGCAGCACAAAGTGCCTTACACTATACTAAAAAAATAATATTCATACAAATAAATTATAGAATACAGTACAATAAATAAATTAAACATACATTAGTAAGTATAATAGCATCAATAATAGCAATAAATAAAATAGCAAAATTATACAAATAAATAATAATAATTATTAACAACCAAAGAAGAGTTTAAAATGATCAGAAAAAAGCCTGATTATAAAGCTTAAAATAATCGTTAGTTGCAGTCCAAATAATAATGTTCTGCCTTGTTCTGCCTTACTGAGAGGAATGTTTTCATTTAACAATACTGATTAAGTTGATTGATTATTTCTGTCCTGACAGGCAGGTGGTTTTGTGTTTGAATCTCAGTTCAGACTTCTCCGTGTGTGTGCAGTTACTCGCCACGCTTGCACCGTAAACATGCAGGTTAGGATAATTGTCCATCAATGTGAGGGTGAATGTTTTTTTGTCTATAAGTGGAATTGCTACTGTATTAATTCCCGGTACTTGCAAATTGATACTGGTAAATGTAATTTTTTTTAATTTTTTTTTTTAAGTTTTATATTTAGAATGCATGTAATAAAGAAAATCATTTGTGTTCTTGTCTTACGTAAAGATTGTGAATTATAGGCAAAATTGCCCCTTTAACAAAAAGTAACTTTTCCTTTTGTTGAGCCCTATAAAGTGTTTAAACTGTAAGCTGTTTAATTGTAACATGTATCGTTGTTGTTTAGTTTTTATTACCACATTTGGAGCTGTTGAAATCGCAATGTAAAATCGCTTATGCTAATTGGTAGCATGCCAATGGCAAATCCAATGTAAATTAGCATCTAGCTAGCACATTTTGAAAAAGAGAAGGAGCCTTACTGAACTTTTGAGCGCCACCTTTTTGCTTTGTTTGCATGGAAGTTGGAACACTGTAACTTTACCTGCGGGCAGTTTGACTGAGTCCGTTCTGAGTACTTGACGGCTTGTTTCCTGACCAAGGGATTGAGCCGGTGCAAGCCGGACGTGACATCACGTGCAACAGCACCGTTGGATTTTTTGTGAATAGGTACCCGGTGGTACAGACGGACTTAGGTGTGTACCAATCCCTATTTGCGATTCACTGGCAACTAGTGAAGTGAAGTGAATTATATTTATATAGCGCTTTTCTCTAGTGACTCAAAGCGCTTTTACAAAGTGAAACCCAATATCTAAGTTACTGGGAGCAGGTGGGCAAAGTGTCTTGCCCAAGGACACAACGGCAAAGACTAGGATGGCGGAAGCAGAGATCGAACCTGGAACCCTCAAGTTGCTGGCACGGGCAATACCGCACTAGTCCAAGGGTGTCGTCCACCTCTCAACAAAAAACAACCTATGACGCTGAACATAAGTGGTAAAAAAATATGTGGATGTTTACACAGGCAGTACTGCACCTAAGTCATTCTTTCAGATTCTCTACAACCTTCTCCGCACACGTTAATCTTGTCCGTTCTGTCCTCCGCTCATCTACTCCTCCTCTGTATACACCATTGTGGATTAAGGTGGTGTAATGTGCTGCGCTGGAGGCGTCAATCTGAACACACACTTGGATAAATCCCACCTCAGTGGAACCATGACGAGGACTGAGAAGCTTAAATCTTCCTTTTCTGTCCACACACACGCACACGCACACGCACACGCACACGCACACACACACACACAATCTTGTATGTGTTAACTTCTTGGGACCTTCGAAAAATGCCTACCTCTAATATTATAATCGTAATTTCACTCAACACAAGGCCAAATTTTACAAGAAAAACTGAACATGTGTGCAATATTATGATAAGAGTTGGAATTTTATTCAATAACAGTCGCAATTTTACAAGAAAAGCTTAAAATGTTGGCAATTTTATGAAGAATCGTAGCTTTACTAGACAAAAGTCACAATTTTATAAGAAAACTTTAAAATGTTGGCAATATTATAATAATCCCATCCATTCATTTTCTACTGCTTATTCCCTTTGGGGTCGCGGGGGGCACTGGAGCCTATCTCAGCTACAATCGGGCGGAAGGCGGGGTACACCCTGGACAAGTCGCCACCTCATCGCAGGGCCAACACAGATAATCGGAATTTTACTAGGCAAAATTATGACAAAAGTCATAAATTTACTCCAAAAATGTCACTATTTTACAAGAACAACAAAAAAATTGGCAATATTGTGATAAAAGTCAGAATTTTATATGACAAATGTCACCATTTTGTATTAAAAAGTAATCGTTTTACATGAAAAAGCAAACATTTTGCAACAATATTGCAATATTACAGAAACAGAAAGAATATGACAAATTGTTCCCAATTCTATAAGAAAAAAGTCGACACACTGAGAAAAACACTGCTTTTAGTTATGTATTTATTTTTTAAGTTTTTGTTTGTAATTGGTTTTTAATCTTCATTATTTACTTCAAGTTATTACAGTATGTCTCCATATACATGTATATATATATATATATATATATATATATATATATATATATATATATATATATATATATGAATGTTGTCTGTCTATCTGTGTTGGCCCTGCGATGAGGTGGCGACTTGTCCAGGGTGTACCCCGCCTTCCGCCCGATTGTAGCTGAGATAGGCTCCAGCGCCCCCCGCGACCCCGAAGGGAATAAGCGGTAGTAAATGGATGGATGGATGGATGGATATAAATTTTTTTTTTTTTTTTTTTTAATTCAATTTGAAAAATCCCTCCTTTTTGGGACCACCCTCATTTTGATAGATTTCACCACCAGGGGTGCAAATGGGACATTCTCTATTAGATGCAATGGTTTTCCGTATTGGTACCATGATTTCGGTCCTAACTTGTTCACCGCTCCTCATATGGAAGGTACTTTTCCTTGTTGGTGTCTCAAGAAGGGTAGAAATACAAGAACACACACATATATATACACAAGCTACATAAGGCGACATAGGACGCAAAAAAAGGGGGAGATGAATAAGATGAGCATCTTGCGTGGAGAAAAAACAAAGCCATGTGGAGGGATCTGTATAGAGGTTGTTAATTAAATGTTCCTGATCATTATTCAAGGCATGTCGGCAAAACTATTTTCTTCTCTTTAATTATACACATCACAGGTACCACATACCAACAAGCAAAAAAGAAAAAAAAATATTCAATGGATGAAACTAAAATTGCACCCCCATGAAGTGACAAGACGACATGGAGGATTATTTGGTTTAAAAAAAATATATGTATATATATATATATATATATATATATTTGTCTTTCGCAAACAATATGCGCTGATCTTGGGGGGTGCATTTGGTGTGGAGATGTCAAGCCGAGCCCCTCGCTGTGCGCTTTGCATACTCAAGCAGGTGGTCCTCTGCACACCGTCAATATATCCTGTCTAATTGAATTGAATGAGATAGGATATGCAGCCGTTCTCTATCCATCTTTTATCTTTCACGACCTCCCAAATACACACACACACACACACCTATTCTTGCATATATCAAGATAGGATGCAGGCACAAAGCTGCAAACACAAACACACACACACACACACACACACACACACACACACACACACACACACACACATTGCCCTCCAGACCTGTCATTCTAAGGTAATTACCTGGCCTCACTAACTGACAGGGTTACAGCAGCTATAGACGTAGGGCCTTGGGAGTTGTTACCCTATATTTGCACCCTACACACACACACACACACACACAGAGCAATGCAGCTTCAGTCCAGGAAGGCACAATAAATATGAATGTCGGTCAGGTCCGCTGCCTCTACCCATTTTTAATTTCTTTCTCTCCTCCCGGGGGGAACTCCTAATGTAGCTGCACACAGCTAATAAAGAAAGGAGAATGGAGGAGGTAAACCAGTTGAAGTGCAACCACCTCGACTATTGACCTCCATGTTCTACCTCAGACTCGCATCACAATACCACACTGTGTTTTCATTGTAAAAAGCCTCGGTTCAAACAAAAGCAGACATCTTAGAGACAATCCCAAACCGTCCTGCAGCGCGGGCATTCATTGATGACAAAATATCAGACGCTGATGTTTTATTTAATTATGTTCTGTACGGTCTGTCGACGCCAAATTAAAACGTTTTTTAATGACAAAGAATGCATCTGGTGAAGGGAACATGTTCAACTCACAAACGCGATGGTGCTGTTAAGCATGTCCTAAACCAGTCAACACCTCCCATTATATACTGGATAAATGGGGACAAGCCAAGGGGAGAACGAGCGGACCGTGACCTTGAGGATGGATGGATGTGTGTGTGTGTGTGTGTGTGTGTGTGTGTGTGTGTGTGTGTGTGTGTGTGTGTGTGTGTGTGTGTGTGTGTGTGTGTGACAATTACACGTATATTGGATGGCAATGGCCTACATTCTAAGTGAGAATAAAGGAGAAAATTAAGTTGTTGCTTTTGTTAAACCTTTAAGGTCAAACACAAGCTGTTCCAAATCCTGTTTGGATGTATTTTTCCCATGGAAAAAAAGGAATTACTTTGTCGCAGGGTCAAACAGTCTGCATGGTAACGCAAGTAAAGCACTCTTAAGTATTGTTGACTTATACAGGGAAAAGAGTTATAGCACAGGTCTCAAACTCAAGGCCAGTGGGCCAGATCTGGTCTACAAAATCGTTTCATATGTTCTGCAAAAGCCTGGAAATATGTGCCAATATAGTTCTTCATCTTTACATCCCACAATGCATTAATTCTTTCCAATGGGACATAGAGAAAATGCATGTACTGCATGCAATTTCATATCTCTTAAAAATAAATTGGATCTAGTAATGCAACAAAATATTACACGGTTTCCCCCTTAGTGTAATAGAATGTGGCGCGCCACCACGGCATTTTTATTACTGCCACACCTTATTTTTTTTACTTGAAAACAAATTTAAGTAATATAATACATTGTAACCCCCAGAAGAAATCACACAACGTCCGACGCTATTTTTAACTTTTATTACCAATCTAATGATAACAAACGACACAATTCCAACAGGTTTTACCTCCCGTGCACACAATTTCATCTCTGTGAGTCCGCGCTTCCCCGGACACACAACAACACTTCCTCATTGTCCGCCAATCACCATTCGGGTAAGGACGGTGTGTTTGCAACCATGGGAAAAACTGACATCAAATCCAAACCACACAAACATAAAACATTAACATTAGCTGGTCATTAGAGTACAAATTGATATATATATAAATATGGCCTATTATTTGCGCACTATTGACATGTGATGTACCGAAAACTTGACCACTGAAAAAAAACTTTCATTACCGAAAACTGCGCTACCGAAACCGGATGTAAACAAAACACACACCATTGTCTGGAGCAGTGTACGAATGTCTGCGGTGTGACGTGATTTTTATATATATTGCAGATATACACGCCATCTACAAAATGTGCAAATATTAAGAGGACAGTGGTGGCTTTTAATAAGAACAAACTATAGCAACAGTGCCAAGCAAGTGTGACGTCATGCTCACTGTGGCTCTCTTCTTCAGTCAGCAATATCGAGGGACAGAAGTAGAGTCTCTAAACACGTCAAGATTTTATAATAACACCAGAAAAAGATGCTAGATGTGTTGCTAGTTGTTTAAATTTTTTAAAAAGTCATTAAAAGTCTGTAAAAACTCAAATTTTTTTAACAAAGTACATTGTACAAAAAGCAGCAACAACTGAAAATATGGCAAAACGATAAAAGAAATATCCATCCATTTTCTACCGCTTGTCCCTTTTGGGGTGGCGGGGGGTGCTGGAGCCTATCTCAGCTGCATTCGGGCGGAAGGCGCGGTACACCCTGGACGAATCGCCACCTAATAACATTTGTTTTAAGTGTATGTAGACTTTTTTTTAATCCTTTTTAAAGAAAATCATATCATCATAGCAATTTATGTAAATTACTGAATGACATCGTGGTGACCACGCCCATAACCACGCTCCCACTGCTGCAGGTATCTTGGCAGTTTAGGGGAGTTACTATATTATATTATAATACATATTTTAAAAAATGCCTAATTAAATTGTACACCGTAAAGGTTAAAATAGATTTTACGGTAAAAAACTGAAAACTGAGTTAATAGAGTTTTGCCGTAAAAAACGACGGTACTGTTTTCTCTTTCCATTTACAGTAATATGTTGTAAAAACCACTTAGTCGCCGGAATTTTACCTCAAGTAGTCCTCAAGTTTGACACTCCTGACTTATAATATATGGCTTAGGATAGAATAGACTTTTATTTATCCCACAACGGGAAAATTATATTGTTGCAGTGCAGGTTTATACATACAGTAACAGAAGTAAAGTGCAATGAAAAACTAAAAAAATAGTCAAACATGCTACATATTGCTCACTAATATGTATAGGTGACACAGTCTTACGGCTGTGGATAGAAAGGACCTGAGGTAGCGCTCCTTCTTGCACTGTGGATGTAACAGTCTAATGCTGAAGGAGCTCCTCAGTGCCTCCACAGTGCCGTGCATGAGGTGAGAGAGATTGGTCATTATGGATGTCAACTTGGTCAGCATTCTTCTATCAGCCACCTCCTCGATGCTGTCTAGTGGGCAGCCTAGGACGGAGTCAGCGCTCTTAATCAGTTTATTAAGTCTGTTCCACTCTCTGACCGTGCTGCCTCCACCCAGCAAACGATGGCATAGAACACCGCAGAAGCCACCACAGTGTTGTAAAAGGTGCGCAGCAGTGACCCGCACACCCCGAAGGACCTCAGTCTCTTCAAGAAGTGCAGCAGACTTTGACACTTCTTGTACACAGCAAATAAATTGTGAGCCCAGTCCAGTTTACTGTTGAGGCGAACACCCAGGTATTTAACTGAGTCCACTATTTCTATATCTGATCCCTGGATGTTAACAGGTGTGGGTGGTGGAGCTGACCGCCGGAAGTCAATCACAAGCTCTTTTGTTTTACTGGTGTTCAAGTGCAGGTGATTACGTGCACACCAGTCAACGAAGCCTGAGATGACTTCTCGGAACTCCTGGTCGCTCCCCTCAGACACACATCCCACCACTGCGGAGTCGTCTGAGAACTTCTGCAGATGGCAGCGGTTGGAGTCATGCCTGAAGTGTCACGTGGCTGCTTCCACAATAGCTCTCCCGTGTTCTAATAATACATTGAGTAATTAAACAAGAGTCAAAGTCTTTCGTATATATTTTTGTAACAATAAATTGAGTAATCAAACAAGAGTCAAAGTATTTTGTATTATTTTTTATATCAATCAATCAATGTTTACCTATATAGCCCTAAATCACGAGTGTCTCAAAGGGCTGCACAAGCCACAACGACATTCTCGGCTCAGTTCCCACATCAGGGCAAGGAAAAACTCAACCCAATGGGACAATGAGAAACCTTGGAGGGGACCGCAGATGTGGGGACCTGGCCTGTTTGAAATAAAAAAGATTTCAAACCAAATATTACATAATTTTCAAATGAAACTCTAATCTGGCTGTGAGCAGAATACTGTATGAGCACATTTTATTATAAGCTACACAAAGTATATATTTATCACGGGGATAGTCCCACCTCCCATCTCTTCTAAAGTTTTACGTATCATTGCAGCAACTATCTTTTCAAACTGGGTGAGCACTACTTTATCTACACCTGTTTTGGCTACATCCATCTCCTTCTTCACCTTCTTCCTGATGTAGCACCACTAATTTTGCATTTGTTCCTGTGTAAAATTCTCTAACTCCAGAGCAATGAGAGCCTCGCACATTTCATCCCACTTAACCCTCTTTTGTTTGCTGGAAACGCCAGAGGACATTGTGCCAAAAAGTATATTTTGGCGCGCCTTTACTCCAACTCCTTGACAGTGAATTCCTTCATTTTCGCTGTCTTGCTCATTATCTTTGTGTTTTCTGATTGTGTAGAGTGTGGAATCTCAGGCGCATGACTAATTTACATTTGGTTTGCGTATTTAAAGGGGAACATTATCACAATTTCAGAATGGTTAAAACCATTAAAAATCAGTTCCCAGTGGCTTATTATATTTTTCGAAGTTTTTTTCAAAATTTTACCCATCACGCAATATCCCTAAAAAAATCTTCAAAGTGCCTGATTTTAACCGGCGTTATAAACACCCGTCCATTTTCCTATGACGTCACATAGTGAAGCCAACACAAACAAACATGGCGGAAAGAACAGCAAGCTATAGCCACATTAGCTCGGATTCAGACTCGGATTTCAGCGGCTTAAGCGATTCAACAGATTTTTAATGTATTGAAACGGATGGTTGTAGTGTGGAGGCAAGTAGCGAAAACGAAATTGAAGAAGAAACTGAAGCTATTGAGCCATATCGGTTTGAACCGTATGCAAGCGAAACCGACGAAAACGACACGACAGCCAGCGACACGGGAGAAAGCGAGGACGAATTCGGCGATCGCCTTCTAACCAACGATTGGTATGTGTTTGTTTGGCATTAAAGGAAACTAACAACTATGAACTAGGTTTACAGCATATGAAATACATTTGGCAACAACATGCACTTTGAGAGTGCAGACAGACAAATTTTCATCAATTAATATATTCTGTAGACATACCCTTATGTCAGCAGGCCAGGGAAGCTAGGGTCGATATTCTTGTCTTGATCATCTTTGGTGGCATAAGGGACGGTAGAAGCGGTGTGAGCCAAGACATCCAGGGGGTTTAGTTCGCTCGTCTGCGGGAACAAAGTGCCACCATTGCTTGCCGTGCTACCGAGGTCCTTTGTCCCTGAATTGCTCACACACTCCGGCAGATTCAATGGGGGTCTGGCGGCAGATTTCTTTGACTTTATCGTTGGAAATGCATCTGCTTTGAGTGTCGCAGGATAGCCACACATTCTTGCCATCTCTGTCGTAGCATAACTTTCGTCGGTAAAGTGTGTGGAACAAACGTCCAATTTCTTGCCACTTTCGCATCTTTGGGCCACTAGTGCAACTTGAATCCGTCCCTGTTCGTGTTGTTACACCCTCCGACAACACACCGACGAGGCATGATGTCTCCAAGGTACGGAAAACAGTCGAAAAAACGGAAAATAACAGAGCTGATTTGACTCGGTGTTTGAGAAAATGGCGGATTGCTTCCCAATGTGACGTCACGTTGTGACGTCATCGCTCCGAGAGCGAATATTAGAAAGGCGTTTAATTCGCCAAAATTCACCCATTTAGAGTTCGGAAATCGGTTAAAAAAATATATGGTCTTTTTTCTGCAACATCAAGGTATATATTGACGCTTACATAGGTCTGATGATAATGTTCCCCTTTAAATAGGGGCGTGCACAGGTACTGGCCAGCCACTTCATCGTATGCACTGAATTCCAGGTTGATTGTGACGTACAAAAGAAAATGTGCTTGAATAAATGCCCGTATGATGTTTTCTGGATTTGAGCGTACTTCATTTTTAGTAGGAAATGCACGCAAGTCTTAATACATGAGGATCCCAGCCACTAAAACTGAGGGACAGGAAGTGTGCCTTGCATTAGGCATCTACTCTGTAAACAAATGCAGAGCAGCCAACAGCCAAACCTTTGGGTAGCAAGAGTCATGGCTACTGACAGTACAAAGGAGAATCTAAAACCTCGAGAGCCTCTTCTGTCATTTAAGTCTCCTGTTGAGGAACACTTACTGCCTTCCGGTGAAATACGGACAAGGACAAGTGCATAGGACGAAAGCAGTGTGCAGCCATTGTTAAGTTCAGAACGGGAACAGCGCTCTAAACGATGAATGATGCACTTGACTCTACTAAAAATAAAATCATCATTCACACTAGTCAACTGGTTACTGATACACTTTCTCTGTACATAGTGATCGGCATAATCTGAGATTGAAATTAAATCATGGTTTATGATATATTATTATATATTACACTTTTTTTTTTGCGCCATCTCCAGCAAATCCTATACATTATAGCTTGTAATGCAATATACTGCCAAATCTTTTATCTTTAATGCAAAAAATGTATCATAGCGGCGCCCAAATCATTAATGTTGTATGTATGCTATATCTCTATTTTATTTAATAATTATATTTATTATTTTGGACAATTAGCTACAATGAGTCTCAATTGTTTTGTCGTATACAAAATCTAAGCAGTTTTATGTTTTGATATTTTGTTCCTTTACTGTACGTAAAATGAATTGAGACATAAAATTTGAGGCACTGTATGTATCAAACCGTGTTTATAGCGTTGTTTCTCTCGTGCTCCCCATGTTTATGAAGGGAAAGACATGACGTATTTATTTAATTTCGAGTTCTCCTTTGCTTTGTAGGATAGTGAAAGTGCAGTTTCTTTTGAAATGGCAAGCCACTTCCTGTATTAAGGTGCAAATAGCTTTTGGCCTCTGCCCTACACAATGTTATTGGATCATCTGTAGGCTCCTGTTCAAAATTGCATCTAGTCCATCCTAAAGTAAAGCACCTTTCTCCCAACTACCTGTACATTGCAACCGCAATGCCGTTTGCCTCTCTAAATTCATCTTAATTCCAATCTATATTCACAAGAGAAATGCCGGAGGAAATGAAGAGTGAAAAATATGCCCAAACTATTTGGAATATTCCCCTCTACTGGTCAGTGGTGAGCTTGTACTGCTTGCATGCTCTTTACATTTGTTATCACTGACTCACAGAGACAAACAGTATATTTTCACATGGATTTTCTTGCATCTTTGTTTGTGGACGCATGCATATATCATCGATGGCATTGGTTTACACGTATTTCTTCTACAGTTGAGGGCGTAGACTTTTTGCCCACAATTAGGGGACAGGTTTTTGCCATGTGTGCATTTTTATAGGTGTTTAGTAATTACTATTAAGGGTGTAAAATTATTGTGTAAAAAAATGGTCACGTTAGTTGTGTTTAATTAATAACAGTCATATTTAGCGTATTATATTTCGCACTGCACTTTCGTCTTGTGCTGGACTACAGTAGCTGTATGCGGGACAAAGATAATATGTAGCCACGGTTAAAAAGAGGTTACAAATAGTGTAAAATGTTCATAATAAACCCAAAGACGTGTCAGAAGTGTGTTTATACTAAAAAATAAACATCATTCAAATGATAGAGTAGACTATGCTCCTTTTTTTTATGTAAATTATATTTAAAATAAAGAGCATTCTTACATGGAAGATAATGTTGTGTTCATCGGCCATGCGTGTCATAACCTTAAATAAGTTTCAAACACAATGACGTACGCTGATGTACATTGTTGATGCACATTGATATACGTGTACGATAAAATGGAAGTCGATCAAGGCCAGCATTTTGCGGGACTGTTTTACAAATTTTAACATCTTATTTTGAGAAATGTAGACATTTATTTCTTTAAACTGTTCTCTTAAACCACAATTGGTGACATATGCTAGCAATGTGATTGCTAGGTCTGTTTTATTATTTGATGCAGAGGAAAAATAACAAATCTAGCATTTAATATGTATTGCTCAGAAAAGTGTTCTGTTTTTTGATGTATTAACTTCAGGTCTTGATACAGTAGGGACCTGATTGTCATAACTGTCATGACAGGTTTAAACTTAGTTTTGTTGTGTTCCTGTATTTTGTTTTATTTCCTGTCCAGCACTTTTATTTTGGTTGGGCACTGGCTTTCTCGCCTATCCCTGAATGGCAATCAGGAAGTTGTATGTGCTATCCCTGTCCTCTGGATCATTGCTTGTGTTATGCTCGCAATTCTGCTTCACTTGACTTTCTGTGCACTCCTGAGCTGCACTCGTTTTTTTTGTTTTTTTTCTGCTAATAAATTATATTACCAGCAGGCCATCTCCTGTCTTTGCATCTTGGAGTTAACAACGCCACAACAGAACGTAACATTTTTTGGGTAAATAAGACAGACTGAATCTGTTCAAGTGTGTTAAAAAAAAAAAAACTTTATCAAGCCACTTTTTTGTTGTATATCTATCTTTTTAATAGTGTAACAAATTAAAATGAAAATACTTGAAGTTAAGGGTTTTTATTCAACATTTTGTAGGTCATATTAAAATAGATTTATTATATTAATTACACAGCATAATTATTCACTTTTTTGTATGTGCTTGACAGCATGGAATACTACTCGCATTAAAATGTGTCAAAAAATTCAGATATTCGTCGATCCATTCTTTTTTATTCGCTCGTCTGGGTCACGGGGGAGATGTAATCTGGATGTGTAACGGCTGATCTTTCCGTTTTCCATTCAAGTCTCAAAGTGTCGATTTCAAGGTATCCCGTTTACTTTCCAAATAAAAAACTTATGTTCAAGGACCAAGATCGTATTTTAAACTTTGAAATGTGCGAGGACGGAACTGAAGTCAACGTGTCAAAGGCTTTCAGATGTAATTTCAACTCATTGACACAAATGGATGAGGACATGCCTATTCTGGAGGTCCAAATCAAAGATTAATATTACAGGCATACCCTGAACAGCTTTTTGGGGTCCGGTGTCAAATACCAGCTGATAGGAGGCTGGGGAAGCAGGAGAGTGGTTAGCAGGAGTTGAATGATGTGTGTTTGTGTGTGTGCGCGTGCATGTGCAACGCCGTCACTTGCTACGAATACAAAACCAAAAAGTAGTTGTTCTGCAAGGCAAAACGGACGTCTTTTTTCCACGAGTCAAGTCATGTCAGTGCCGTCATAGACGCCTACCTGTGGGTATTGATTCGAGACGTTCCGCTGTTTTTCCGTTCAGCAGCTATTACGTATCTCGAATAGCGGGACTGAGTTTATTAGCTTCTGCCTATCTGGAAGGACAGAATAAACTGTTTGTGGTTTGCTTGACTACAACTGCACTTATCACATGATTTTTCGCGAGATCTAGGAAAAGTCTGGGGCT
Source organism: Nerophis lumbriciformis (assembly GCF_033978685.3). Classification (NCBI taxonomy): domain Eukaryota; kingdom Metazoa; phylum Chordata; class Actinopteri; order Syngnathiformes; family Syngnathidae; genus Nerophis; species Nerophis lumbriciformis. The sequence continues at coordinate 23,484,211 of NC_084557.2, forward strand.
ATTTCACTGCATGGCGGACTGACGGATGCCAGAGATGTTTCGTGGTGGCGCTCTTCAGCAGCTGTTACAAATCCAGTGGAAATCCAGGGTCAGTCGTGAAGCCCAGACTTCCAAATCTTCCAGTTACACCGGAGGAACATCAAGGCGTTCTCAGGCCAGCTGCCAGACATAATCCCTCCACCATGTCCTAGGTTTAACCCAGGGTCTCCTTTTTGCTGGGCATGCCCAGAACACCTCACAAGGGAGGCATCTGAACTAAATGTCTGCGCCATCTCAACTGGCTCCATTCAATGCAAAAGGAGCAGTGGCTCTACTAAGAACTCCTACCGGATGTCTGAGCACCTCACCTTTTCTCTTAGGGTGAGTGAAAATTCAGATATAGCCTCTAAATTAAGACCTGCAGCGTAAATTGAGACAAAATATAGCATTTAATAAACACTAGTCAGTGACATTTTGTGCAGTGTATTGTGACAGGACTCTGCAGTGAGTCACAGCAGAAGTATGCATGCATCCACAGAGCTCCACACCAGCACAGTTCTGCTGAAAAATAGTCAATTTGGAATGTATGGTTTAACCATAGAGTCGTTTCCTATTGCTTATTCAATGCAGCAAACATGCCATTTATAGCCTTATTATAGTCTGTTTTCGCCAGTGCCATGTTGAAATAGTTTTACGTAGATTGAATGAATAGTATAAGCACACCCCCTGTGATATGCCATAAAAACGAAATGTGGCCTTGTTGAAAATACGTGTTCTCCTGCTATCTACAGCACCAGCTCCTCGGTGCTCACATGTGACATCAGTATGACCCTGTCAAGAAACAAGCATTCCGGATGGGTTAAGTGCTGCGTAGCACATCAAGCAGGATGATGGCTGAATTGTGGGAATCAATGGCTTCTGACAGCTGAATAATAATGGCTGTTGAATAAACCATGTCGTATTACATTAGCAAGCAGTTTAATGCAAACAGACGCCTCTCATTAGAGACAATGTATGGGCATCATGGAAAGGCTGATTTTACACTAGGGGTGGCTTTTTTTTTTACTCAACACAAGCATGACAGTGATAGAAAAAAAATGAATATATTCAATAAGACTCAACGGACTGAACCAATATTTTCATACGTTGCAAAACAGACTTGGTAGTAACAAGTACTCATCTCGTTCTGTTATTTCATTCCAGTTCCTGCCCTCATTTAATATCTTCAAAAAGGTTTTTTCCACTGCCTCCTAGAGTTTGCTTTAGTCTCTGATTGCAGGTAAGATGGACAGAAAACGGAGAGGCCGTTTTGCCTCGATTGTAATGATCAAAGAAAAGCTCATTTTTCCAAAAGGACCACCCGGGATAATTCTTGGTCTTTTGAAGACCTACTTCGTCTAACACCGAGCATATTTGTGCAAGTAATGTGTGTATGCTTCCAGAAATATACCATGCCCCTCTGATTCTTCCCTCCAACTTCCTGTCAATCTCTTCAAAAGCCATTCAGAATGTATTTTGCAGGGAATAACATGAAATTACAGAACGACAAAGCTGTGTTTTCGCCTTAGAAGGAAATGGTGTTTAAATGACAATGGCAGCAGTTAAAAGACTGGAAATCCAATATTTTGAATTGTGAGGCGGATGGATTTGTGACAGTTAAAGCTTCAAATATGCAATGGTGGTCAGTCAGATATCAATCAGCATTAACAATCAGTGGTGGATAGAAGCAGAAAATTCAAGCTTAGTTTAGATGTCAAGAGATGAGAGGATGCTGGCTGCCATAGCAACAGTTTTATCAGAATTTTGTGGAATCTCTCGATTAATAGAACAGCACTGCCTGTTTTTCTTGCATGTCTCTTAATGGTTTAAGCTTATTCCACAAACTGTATGTTTACTCTATTTGACAATCTGACTTTAAAATGGACCTTTGATGATTTTAATCTACATTCAATCTACTTCCATGTGGTCTAAATAATATGTATTGGATATGATTTGGTGTAAATAGTGCGTAAATGTTGCTACATGGTCACTTTTATAACCCCTTTTATTGAGTATGTCTGCAAGATGTTCAATTCTGGAGGACTTCCCAGATTGCAAATTAAACCACGCCCCACCCTCTCCAAAAGTATTCACCACTACTTTTTCCAGACACAGTCAAAGGTTTATAAAGATTATATAGATTCACCCGGCCACAATATTAGGTACACCTACACATTCGCCGATCGATTCAGACCTGCATGAAAAAAGCTGACTTTAGCAGCATTTCTGTCTGTTACGACGCACTACTACTTTAACCTACCTTTTTATTGGGAATGGATGAATGGATCTATGCCATTATGTTCATGACACAACACAAAGAGTTATCCACTGGTCTTACGGACACGCCAATGTAGCAATCAAACAAAGACACAATGAAACATTATGGACACTGCACAAGCACATGAGAGGAAAAGTACCTTTTCTTTTTCCACGCTTTATATTCCTCCACACTTCAACCTCACAGCCTCGCTGGAAGGCAGCATTTAGGCTGTTTGGTGGTACGGCAGGTTAGGAAGCTACTAAGGGACACAGTTTTTTGACTCGGGTGCCAAATTTAGAGAAAAAAATGTGTCTGTGGGCTGGTATATGTATTTTTAGGAACACTAACACAAAACCTCACAATAATGTCTGATTGAATGCTAAAAACGTTATGACAGACCACCTTAAAAAACGGAATGGAATTAAAACATTTTTTACTGAATGAGACACCCAGAATGTACATGAAAATAAAGAATTTACAATATTAACTATGAACGATAAAACACTGAATATTGACAACATATGAATGTCACACCGCCCCTCGATCGACATATTTTACAATCAAGCGAAACACAACAAAAATGCAACAAACACAGCTAAATATGAACGTGAAGGGTAAAAAAAGAAACCCACCTACAATCTGATATACCACTAAGCTTTAGAACTTTGTCGTAAAAATCTCCTTCCGTGTCTCTCCCTGACACCCGCATTTCAGGCTGGCTGTTTTGGAAACACTCTGTGGAAACAAACCACGCCCACACTGCTTGGTGCCTCGTCTGAGCTGCTGTGACATAGATTACCATAGTAACTAGTATATCATGCAAAGGCGCAGATTCCAATCATTGAAATACTTTCTATAGTTCAAGACTTACGCTAATTTGAAAACATCAATGCACATCATAATGTCTGATTGATTGATTGATTGATTGAGACTTTTATTAGTAGGTTGCACAGTGAAGTACATATTCCGTACAATTGACCACTAAATGGTAACACCCGAATAAGTTTTTCAACTTGTTTAAGTCCACTTAAATTGATTCATGATACAGATATATACTATCAGATATATACTATCATCATAATACAGTCATCACACAAGATAATCACATTTAATTATTTACATTATTTACAATCCGGGGTGTGGAGGGGGGCGGGGTATGTTTGGTTGTTATCATCAGCCATCAACAATTGAGAACAGAGAAATGGATATTGGAACAGTATAGGTCTGACTTGGTAGGATATGGACAGCAAGTAGTGGGCAGAGAGAGAGAGAGAGAGAGAGAGAGAGAGAGAGAGAGAGAGAGAGAGAGAGAGAGAGAGAGAGATCAGAAGGCATAAGAAAAAGTATCTGCATTTGATTATTTACATTTGATTATTAACAATCCGGGGAGGGTGTTAGTTTAGGGTTGTAGCTGCCTGGAGGTGAACTTTTATTGCGGTTTTGAAGGAGGATAGAGATGCATTTTCTTTTATACCTGTTGGGAGCGCATTGTCAGCATGTCAGCTACAGTTTCGATCTTAAAGATCAAAAACATTTGGGAATGTCCAGCGGGCCAGATTGTAAAGCTGAACGGGCTGCATGCGGCCCCCGGGCCTAAATTTGCCCAGGCCTGGTTTAGCCCTTTCAATGATATTCTTATTGCCTATAAGAAAATGTGACTTCCTGCTCGACCAAAGTCCAGACAGAAAATGAGTGAATGGAACAATGATGCAGAAGAGCCACTTAAGTTAAGAGACTTGTATTTTCTGAGTTCAAATGAAACACTAAAAAGGATTGATTCTCAGTGTTGCTATCAAACCTCACCTTGCCAAGTCAAACCAAGAACAGTGCCGCCTGAGAGACTTTAGGAATAGACATGCAGTCATCAGCCTTCAATTTCCTTTAGTGGATGATGCACAGGTCGAGAGCCCTTTTCATTCCCTATTATCACTTTGTTTATTCCTCTATTAAGGCATGAACATGTCTGGGTGTTTCACCAGCATGTGAAGAGCTAATGAAGTGAGGGACCTGTTAAGGTATGCATGACGGCTGGGAAAAATAATACCAAAAGTGTCATGGGTTTATGAAAGCGTGGAGAGGCTAAGTTGTACGAGGCTTTGCAGAGAAGTAGAGATGGGGAGTGACATGCAATCATTGGACAATGAACCATGAATGGATGCCGTGGATCTCTAATAACAGCTGAAGCAGAAAGCATGGCTCGCTGTGGCGACGCTGAAATGACTGACTTGCAAAATGGAATAATAGGTATGTCCCATGCTTGTAAGAAAATAGATACACAATCACTCTGAGACACCAGGAATCCATCAGACCATTAAACAAACACACTCAGGAGAATAACCTGCTCCTGTGTATTGCCAAATTGTTTTAGGTAGAAGCTTATCTTATGTTGAAAGGTCAGCCTCTTTCGTAGCAACTTCCATTAAAGCAACTTTAAAAAGAAAGAGAAGACAAAGATACCGTGCCTTGACTATGAAAAGAAAGTTGCTCAACTTTACCGGGTTTGCCGAGATGGACTTACCCTCATTTAAAATGTGTGCAGTGATTATAAAAGAGGGTGAAGTGGAGAAATAATTTCAGAGTGTTTCATAAGCATTGACTTGAGGCTAAAAGTGCAATGGGGCCTGAAGGAAACGTGTGGGCAGGCCATCTCGTGCTCGTGTGAACGTACGTGCGAACATGAGTACAAAAACAAAACGACAAAAAGTGTGTGACTTTCTCTGCTTCTTTCTCATAGGCATGAAAGGACAAAAAACAGTGACAAAAAAGTCGAACAGACTAGGAACATCTAAATTTGGAAAGAAAAGTAGCACTAAAAAATGTCAATCTGTTGGATGTTAGTTACTGCTTACTTGTTTTCTGTGTGATCTAATGTGGTATAAATACTGTTTTAATTCAAAGTTATGAATCACAGCAAGCAACATCAAAAATAGGTATCACATTTTGTTAGATTACTGCAATTCATACAGAATCAAAGTCAGAATTATCATTTTTATGGAGATGTTTTGAGGTAGGTCTTGTGTCATGCACTCCATTTTCACTAAACTTAATTTGATTACCGTATTTTACAGACTGAAGGCTGCTACTTTTTCTCCAACGCTTTGGACACCGCGGCTCGAAAAACTGTGCGGCTAATTTAGGGATTTTTCTTCACAAACAGCCATAGGGTTTTGTGTTTAACAAACAGTTTTCATAGAACACCAACAGAGACACTGAAAAGGTGTGTTATTATTTGTGCTTAATCAACTTACAATGAATCCACCAAAACGTCACCGTGGAGTTAACTGAATGGAGAAATAGATTCTCTAGCTAGTGGGTACATGACGATGACTTCTATTTTGTTTGATCAGCCATTTTACTGCTGTGTTACAGGGACTGTTTAGAAACAATTAAGGTATGTAAATAAGCATTTATGTATACATCTAATTTCACAACGTATATAACTATGGCTTACAGTCCTGCTAATATGTGTAAAAATATGTTTTTCTTCTAAAATTTGGTGGGTGCGCCTTAAATACTGACCAGTGCGCTCTAGAGCCTGAAAATACAGTAATCTATTCCATTTTTATATCTTTCCATTTTAGCTGCAGTATTTACAGTTAAAACATTGAACTTAAAAGTTCCATAGAAAAAGGCAAGCCTTTTCAATATTGTAGTGTTTTATTGTGATACACAACAGTGATGTACCGTATTTTTCGGACTATAAGTCACAGTTTTTTTCATAGTTTGGCCGGGCTCCAGTGCGACTTATATATGTTTTTTTCCTTCTTTATTATGCATTTTCGGCAGGTGCGACTTATACTCCGGTGCGACTTATACTCCGAAAAATACGGTAATTATATTGTAAGATACTTAATTTTTCCAAATTTCACATTACCACAGACACTAAAATGGTATGTTACGACCTCCATAGTTTGTTTATCGTTGTAACATTCGCTTTAACCTTTCTAAAACTGCACTTTACAAAATACAGCTGGACATAACAGTGGTGGAAAAATCCTGTGACAGCTGCATAAAAAGGACACAATCTTATCATGGTCAGGCGTAGGGGTGCAACGATTAACCGGTTTTATTATTAACAGTGATTAAAACATCATGGTCATTTAAACACAAAGGCCCGACTATACAGTGTGTTACAGTCTTTCTCACTCGCTATAACGGACACTTGTACATTATTATCGGCACAATCTGCATGGGACAAAAAAACAAACCAGCGGTGAGAGCGTTTCTACGCACCTATGGAGAGACACACTATTATGCTACATTAGCTTAAAAGTGGCCGCAGGACAAACGTTTCCAACCCGAAAAAAAGCTGAAGTCGGCATTGTGGGAACATTTCGGGAACCAGGGAGTCATTTAAGATGGTGGTTCACTCATTTGCAAAAACTGCCAAAAGAAAGTTGTGATAAAGGTTTTAATACGTCCAAAATGGTGCAGCGTATGAAAGATGACCGCCGAGCTTTACACGCCAAAGTAAAGGTAAGACATAACTGAGTAAAATTATGTTCGTAGCATGTTACATGAGGAATTGAATTTGTAGGAAGTTACTTACAATCAATAGCTTGTCGTATAAAGAAAAAGCAGCACCTTGTCAAAAGCTTCATTTAGTCAACATAACATCAGGAGATTGTAAAACAACAGCCCTATACAATGGGATCTAATGATGTGCATTCCAGTTATTATTACCAAAGCATAATATAGATACACCCACCCCACATCCATTGTAGCCCAACACCATGGAAGGGAGGTCCCTAGATCTGCGGTCCCTTCTCAAGATTCCCTTTTTTCCCCCTTTTGAGTTTATCCTTGCTCTGATGTGGGTTTAAAACAGGGGATGTCATTTTGAGTTTGCAAAGCCCTTTGAGATAGTTTTGATGAATATAAATATGTTTTGGCGGACTGATTGGTTGATTGATTGATTAATTGGAAATGAATATATAGGGACCCGCATGGGGGTTTAATAAATATAATCTCAGTTAAATACAATTATTAATGTATTCATCTATTATCAATAATACTTTTGCTTTATTATTTTTGCACTACTATTAGATGTTATAATTGTAATAGTTATTTACGACAGTTATAAATAACATCAAAATTATTAAGGAATGTCTGATTTTATCATTTATTTTTGTAAAATAATCAATACATAATAATCGTGATAATCGTGAAACCATGATTATTACTCAGGCTATAATCAGACAGTCATAATGTGGTATCGTTGCCTCCAAAATCAGTTACAGCTCTTCTCCATGGGGGTTCAAATCAGGAGATGTCATTGTGGTTTGTGCAGCCCTTTGAGACACTTTTGATTAAGGGCTGTATAAAAAATGTTGATTGATGATTAATGGATAAACCATATACTTCTTTATATTATGTTGCCGATGTTTAGTGTTACTCGTTTAACATCCTTTTTTCCATACACAAAATATGTTTCAATGGCAGCGAAATATGGACAGTGGGGAGCTTGTGATGTTTTAGATGCAGCAAAAAGCCATTCCAAGTACCCAGTCACACGATTAACCCACATGCACACATTCAGTTCTATATCGCCCAAAGAAATTCATAACTACTATAAAAAATACACATTTCTAAATACCCTAGTGTATACTTGTGAATATTAGAGAAGGTTGAATTAGTGACTGATCAAAAAGACAACAGTGTCTAATCCATATGACCTTTATCACGCTTAATCACACCAGACATGTTTAATCCAAAACAGGACTGTGGCAAAATAGACACGGACATCTCTGTACAATTATCACAAGATATAAAATGAGCAAATAGCAGCAAAGCATCTGAGAGACAATGAGTATTTAAAGATGATAACAGCAAGATGAATGCACTGAGCCACAGAAAGGTCGGAGGTCATCGGAACACAGGTCCCTAGTAATAAATCACAGAAATACGTCTATGAATGTATTACAGTGAGTCTTGTTCAGTGTGAATTTCAATGATGGCTTAATGTATTGTTAGTGATGAACGTGCCTAAAGATTTAGGATTACATTCAACAACATCAGCGCACCAATTGGCTTTTGTTTGTCTGCTTTGTGTCAAGCCTGCGTGATGGCTTAGACAAGGAGAGCCTTTGTGGGCAAATCTGTGTGCGCGTGCGAGGTCATTGTGTGGGCCATGTGGAATAAACAACAGGCTGGGGTAACCTGGATTAATGCATCATTTGGACAGGATGACACAGTTGGAAAGGAGGCCATATCAACCCAACCGGGACAAAGTGGGGGTAGAGGAGATGGGAATGTAAAAAAAAAAAAATGTCAAGATTAGTATACATAAATAATGTCTATAAAAATGATGCAGGTCAAAAGAAGAAAGTACAACAGATGGGAAATGAGAAAGATATATTAAAAAATCTGACTTTAGTAGGAGTAGAGTAAGTTGTAGTATAGATAGTGTCATAACGTGGACTATGAGGTGTTTGTTTTCCCGATATGCAAGTAAAGTTGGAGTGGACATGGCGTGAAGGTAAAGACATCATTTATTTTAACACTAACAAAATGAACAAACAAAAAGCGCGCACAAAGCGGAAGAACAGACTTGGCATTGAAAACAATAAACTAGAACTTGGGCAAAAGCTATGGACATGAAAACGAAAACACTTACTGAGACATAAAAATAGACAAAACTCACTTGGCATGGAACTATGGTAACATGGGTAGCAGAAGTCGTCAGAGGTAAACAGGTAACAGAGTTAATGTCGCCAGACCGACTGCCTGGCAACTACAAGCTTAAATAATAGTGTCTTGATTACAACAGGTGCGTGTGTCCAAATGAGTCCGGTGCGTGAGTCCAAATGCATGACAGGTGAAACCAATGAGTAGTCATGGAAACAAAAACAATGGAGCGTAAACAGAAACTAAAAAGAGTCCAAAAACCAAACATAACTTAACAAAACAAAACATGATCCAAAAGACATGACAGATAGAATGAATAAGTGAAATAAATGACAGATGCACTTGATAGAAATTGGCAGACTGACACAGAAAAATGTCAGAGAGAGAGAGTGAAAAACACATTGACCTTGGAGTGGAGTAAGACACAAAAAAGGAGAGCCACAAGGGGGTGCAAATACATTTAGAGGTAAGTGTTTCATTTATGTTATTGGGGCTGTTGTGTAGCCAGCTGGTTGGCTGAAATAGGATGCAACGTGTGTTTGTTTGTGAAGAAGAAACATGTTTTTCACCAAATAAGCACATAGAAGACACAATATGCAGGTCACTTTCTCTGTCAAGACCATTTCAATGTGGACAAAAGACAAAGCAGTGAAGCACACAAAAAACATACATGCATAGAACTCTCGCTAATGCTGCATTTCCCAGTGTGAATGGAGCCATTGACATCATTTAAATCTTGCTGTGGCAGCCTGTTGTAAAAAGTCACATTAACACACACACACACACACACACACACACACACACACACACACACACACACACACACACACACACACACACACACTCGTTAAACATATATGCACGTGCGTTTCCTTATCAACTTTGTCAGGCACACACAAACACAAGACACCTTTGTCAAGGTGGACGACTGATGTTCCTAGGGCTTTCACCCAGTGAAGGCCAGCTCCCAAACCTCAGTTCTCCATCACCGACAGCATATTCACCATCCCCCCGCACCGCTTCTGCTTTAATGGGACTTCAAGTGCACAGCCGAACAAAAGACTCACACACCAGCAAACACACACACGTTTCTTTCAAATCTTAAAGCTTCAATCAAAGGAGGCCGATGAGAGATCAAACTGACCTGCTCTCTGTCACCCTCACTCTCTCTCTCACACACACACACACACACACACACACACACACACACACACACACACACACACACACACACACACACACACACACACACACACACACACACTCAGTGCTGACAACAGTTGTGCGTCACCAGTCACAAACCATCTGCCCCGCCGATCACCCATAGCAACACCACACCCCCAGCATCCAATCTCTTCCCTCTGACATCCTTGTATACGTTGATGGCTCTATCGTCCCATCAGATGTCTTTCTCGAGACGTCATAGCCCATCCCTAATACAATCATCAGGTTCAGTAGCCCACGTTCACGTATCTGCTTGAATGTGTAGCTGCATATTTCCATTTTGATTTTGTATTTTCTACTGCTTAACCCAGTCACGGTTACAATTGAGCTAAAGTCTATTCAGTCACTGGGCACATAAAGTATAGACAATCAACCATTAACATTTGTAACTATGGACAAATTAAAGCACGGATCCCCAAATTTTTTGACTTTGGGGGCCCATTGGGTTAAAATATTATATATACAGTCACGATCAAAAGTTTACATACACTTGTAAAGAACATAATGTCATGCATGTCTTGAGTTTCCAATAATTTCTACAACTCTTATTTTTTTGTGATACAGAGTGATTGGAGCTCATACTTGTTGGTCACAAAAAACATTCATGAAGTTTGGTTCTTTTATGAATTTATTATGGGTCTTCTGAAAATGTGACCAAACCTGCTGTGTCAAAAGTATACATACAGCAATGTTAACATTTGGTTGCATGTCCCTTGGCAGGTTTCACTGCAATAATGGGCTTTTGGTAGCCATCCACAAGCTTCTGGCAAGCTTCTGGTTGAATTTTTGACCACTCCTCTTGACAAAATTGGTGCAGTTCAGCTAAATGTGTTGGTTTTCTGACATGGACTTGTTTCTTCAGCATTGTTCACACGTTTAAGTCAGGACTTTGGAACTGGTGCTTTAAATGGGACAATGAAAAATGAGGATTACCTCCAAATTCTTCAGGACAACATAAAATCATCAGCCCAGAGATTGGGTCTTGGGCGCAGTTGGGTGTTCCAACAGGACAATGACCCCAAACACATGTCAAAAGTGATAAAGGAATGGCTAAATCAGGCTGGAATGAAGGTTTTAGAATGGCCTTCCCAAAGTCTTGACTTAAACGTGTAGACAATGCTGAAGAAACAAGTCCATGTCAGAAAACCAACACATTTAGCTGAACTGCACCAATTGTGTCCAGAGGAGTGGTCAAAAATTCAACCAGAAGCTTGTGGATGGCTACCAAAAGCGCCTTATTGCAGTGAAACTTGCCAAGGGATATTTAACCAAATATTAACATTGCTGTATACATACTTTTGACCCAGCAGATTTGGTCACATTTTCAGTAGACCCATAATAAATTCAAAAAAAGAACCAAACTTCATGAATGTTTTTTGTGACCCACAAGTATGTGTGCTCCAATCACTCTATCACAAAAAAATAAGAGTTGTAGAAATTATTGGAAACTCCAGACAGTCATGACATTATTTTCTTTACAAGTGTATGTAAACTTTTGACCACGACTGTATATAAGTGTGTGTGCGTGTACGTGTCTGTACAACGCTCACGAGGGATGATATTACGGTTGTGTTGTTGCTTGCTACAAAAAAAAAAAAAGTTGTAGTTCTGCATGGCAAAACTGTCGTCTGCACAAGTCGAGTCAAGTCAAGGCCGTCACAGACGCGCCCGCCTGCGGGTATTGATAGACGGCAAAGCTCGAGATGTTCCGCGGTGTTTACGTCAGTGTTCATCACGTGATTCTGCCCGAGATCTCGTGAAAGTCCGCACTGTTACGCTACATGTTGGAGCCGCAACAGAACCAAGGCGGGGATTGCCGAACGGCAGTTGGCGGTGCCGTTCCGTGGCGGCTACATTTTGTTGACGTTCCGCATCCTCTGGAAATTAGGGGTTAGTGTGCGGCTATGGGTTTGACAAGAATCAATTGACAGCAGTTGTTTGCACACGCATACAAACTCCCCAACCCTGATAGTGTGTATATAAGCCAAACAAAACTAATTTTCAGCAGAAATTCATCTCACACGGGGCACCTGTCCATCAATGAACATGAGTCAGCACTATTACCAAAAATAAGTTGTTGGTCAAGGGAGAATTTTGTATGTTGCTGAGTTTTTGATTATTGACAGCATGTTTGCAATGTCTGGAGCATTGGAGGTTTAACCTGAGGTTATCCTTCCTTTAGCCCATGTCTTTACCTCAGCCTTCCTAAGCACCGCCTTCATACTTGCCCATGGCCACACTGTGCACACTTGCCTGTATGTGCGTGTTGATTCAACCGTACACGAGTATACAAGTACATGCAGCATGACAAGTACACTCCATGCATTCACACTGTGTATCGGCATAGGCTACATACTGTGCGCGCATCTACACGGAAGTGTCAGTCCCCAGGTGGCATCGCACAAGTGCTTGAACGTGAGCCTGCATGAGCAGTGTCAGTTTGAGGAGCACACAGGGACCACTCAGGAAGAAGAGCCTGGGGCGAAGGCTCAAGAACCGGCCTAAAGCAGAGCGCAATCCTGATGCTGAGCAGCATTCAGCTTTAGGAAGCTGAAGTTAACACAAATACACACAATGTGCGCACACAAACATAGACAAAGGCAGTATGTGGATCAAAGTGTTTAACTGTATCTGAACTTGACTGTGTCAGTGATGTTTTAAACATAAATGTCTTCCTGAAGGGTGGATCATCTCTATTACTTTTTATATGCATTTTCTTTTACATCTTACATCGGGAAAATTGCACTGCTTGATTAATTTCATGGTCAATTAGGTGCAAACATACATGTACAACAATTGAAAGGCCTTTCATCCGGGGCTTCTTCTTCTTGCAGTTAATAGCATGCTTCATTTGAACTCAACACATTCTGAATGTGAATGCACATCTTCCTTATTTCTAACTAGGGCTGGGTGATATGGCCTTTTATTAATATCTCGATATTTTTAGGCCATGTCACGATACATGATATATATCTCGATATTTTGCCTTAACCTTGAATTAACACTTGATGCATATAATCACACCAGTATGATGATTCTATGTGTCCACATTAAAACATTCTTGTTCATACTGCATTAATATATGCTCATTATAAACTTTCATGCAGAGAGGGAAATCACAACTAAGTCAATTTACCAAAACTGTATTTATTAAACAGTTATTAAGCAGTGGCACAAACATTCATGTAATTTCAAAACAGAAATTACACAAAAAACACTTTTGTGCATGTCACTAAGATGACATATCAAAACAACACTACAGAATGCCACTACAATATTTTAAAACAAATAAAGTGCACTTTTGAGCATGATGTCACACAAGATATTTCAAAAACTGTAAAATAAAAATTAGCTTCATAATAGGAAATCTGTTTTTGACTATATTTTTCATGTGGTGTTGATCTGGAAATGGAAGACGCCAGGCTCAATTGGGTCAGTGCTGGTTGTTTCGGCATTTTGTTGGCTGTGGCAGCGGCCGGAGATGTTGACATGCGGAGTTTCAAGCACTCCTTATTCTCAAGCGGTGACTTTTCAAATGATGCTACAAATTAGTAGTGCTGCTACTTTTTGCAGCAACGCTTTTGCTGCATACATGACATATTACTGTTCAACATCTTCCCGCTTGAAGCCAAACCACCACCAGACGATGGACCCCGTGCTGTTTTTCTTTGGGATTAATTCTTCTTCCTCCATTTGTAACCAGATTTTCACCTTCTCTCTCTCGTATTACCACTCGCACCGCTCCGCTTGCACCACCTACCACAGCTAACTTTATCCATGCCGCTACCTCTCTGCTCCTCGAGGGTGTATGACGTTGCACGCGCGATTGTATGTGACGTATATAAGAAGGTGCGCTTGTTTTATCTTTCTGTGACGAGGAGAGACAAGAATGAGTGAGAAAAGCCTGTAGTGTAATGCCCGCAGCTAAAAGCAACTGCGTGAGAACGTATACTCGAATACTCACGAAATAGTCATTTTCTACATCGCACAGATATATCGAGTATATTCGCCCAGTCCTATTTCTAACTTTGTGCTACTGTCCCCACACGCGACACACACAGTTGTGACATATTATGAATTATAGTCTTTACCAGAAAGTCAGAAGGAAGATAATGAGAGAGACAGGGGATGAGAGGGAAGAAGGGTGAAGCAGCAGTACTTCTTTCAAAAGGCAAATCCTGCCTATTGTCTACTGGTGGACAGACAAGCAAACTACTGAACTACTCTCTCATGTCAGGGTTTCACCAATCTCAAGGTATGTGGAAGAAACATATAAATACACAATCAGAGCTATTAGAAGTCAGAGTATTTGTTGGATTGCCCTACATCAGATCTATTCAACTCAGGCCACATTTCCAGAAAGCTAAGGACTGGGGGTGGAGGACTTTTCCGTCCATTATTATTCTTATTTCGAGAACCAGAAGTGTAATCTGCAATGCAAGGACATTTGTTTTTGGTCAAATAATTTGAGCAATTTCAAATTTCAAAAGGAAATAGTCCTGTTATGCAAAATACAAGTGGCCGCTGTAGTGGACACTGGTCTTTAGAAGGTGGCTCAAAATGTCAATGCAAGGATCTTCCAATGTGTTTTCACTGGTCCAAGTTCAGGAGCACTTTAGGGTCTTTAAGAAATTGCTGCTAAAGGTTTGTCTCACAAGTTTTAAACTAAAGGTCCGTCAGTTGAAAAGCCCTGCACCAACAATGATCACCAAAACAAAAGTCTGTTAGATGATAAACACTGTTCAATTCACCTAAGTGTGCTTGTAAGTAGAAGCGAGTACATCAGGTATCTGTCAGCCATATTTCGAAACAAGCTTCTTCCGCTTCACTGCCCCAGGTTCCACTGCAAGTACGAGCCCCAGACACCCCCGCACTGGTGGTACTGCATAATAAGTATGCACGTGCTGATATGGACACATAAATAAGAAACAAACTCAAACCAAACATCCATAGCAGTCAAGAATCAGATAGGGGGAAAATCTGCTGAATACTTGTTGCCCCAGGAGAACACTTACAGACAAGCTGTAGTATGAGCTAACCTTCGTGTAACCTTTAGTGTAACAAAGTCCATACAGTTTACGGACACTCAGCCCTTTTTCTTTAACACACTCAATATGGCTACAGTGTGAACACTTTCAATTAAAAGGGGACCTGTAATAGATTTAGTCTTTTTGTTACAATGTTGGATACTCGTGTTAGATAATATCAAAGCGTCAAATCATAAGGCTCATGCATTTTGGCGTGAGCTTGCATGCAGCGTTGGATGCCTCTGTTCACAGGGTTTTGCAGTCTGGCAAAGTCGTGACGCCACAGCGAGGTGGACGTTTTCATTTGGATATTAAGTCAAGCTCTCAGCCGGAGGGGGAGAGCTTTTCCTTCTCTGATTGTGGCATGAGCATAATAACACCAATGTGCAATATACAGTGACATAGATGCAGACGTACCTAATGTTGTGACCGGTTGAATCTATATAATGTTAATGAAATGTATTCTCAACCGTGTCAAGAAAAAAAATAGTGGTGAGGACTTCAAGATATATATTTTAACAGTGTACATTTTTAAAAGATAAATTATGATACTTTTGGAAGGGGTAGGGTGTGGTTTAAATCTGGGAACGCCTCCAGAAACAAACATCTTGCAGACAGTCTCAAAATCGTGCTATGAAAGTGAAATTGGAGCAAAAATATCTAGACAAGGAAGTGTTTTAAATGAAGATTAGACATGCACCTGGGGATAGGTTGATTGGCAACACGAAATTGGGGCGGGGTGTGGTTTCATTCGCAATCTGGGAAAGCTTTCAGAAACAAACATCTTACAGACTGTCTCAAAAATCGCGCTATAAAAGTGACTGTAGAGCAAAAATAACAAGGACGTGTTTTAAATGAAGATTAGACATGCACCTGGGGATAGGTTGATTGGCAACATGAAATTGGCCCTAGTGTGTGAATGTGAGTGTGAATGTTGTGTCTATCTGTGTTGGCCCTGCGATGAGGTCGCGACTTGTCCAGGTTGTACCCTGCCTTCCGCCCGATTGCAGCTGGGATAGGCTCCAGCACCCCCGTGACCCGAGAGGGACAAGCGATTGAAAATGGATTGATAATATTATCATAGATCCCCTTAATTATGCATCCTGGGTTTAGTTAATATCTTAATTTTTTTAGGAATAATTATTAAAATTATTCCAATTTTTGTATTAATTTGTGTTATAAATTGATGTATTTGTGGTGTGTCTGTGTTATTAACAACAACAAATGTATGCAGAGTCACATCATTAATAGGACTCCAAACAACAGCCATATTCAATGCCTCGGTGGAGAAGAAAGGGGTTTAGCCTTGAAGTTGGTGACCGTCGGAAGCTGCCAAATCCCTTGGGACTATGTTGGTTTGAGATGAAGCGTACTATTCATCATAACCTCTTTGATGTGAATTGTAGATCATATACCTCATATAAACTGCAAAATTCAATTATAACTGTGATATATAAATAACCACATTGTATCTGGTATTGTATTGTAAAAATTGTTGCCTAATATATGTTCATCATTTTTACTTGTGCACCGTTAGCTCACATAAAAATGCAACAAACATGCATACGATACAATGTAATGATATTTCCAGTTGTGTCATTACAGCATGTCCGCAAAGGAGTAGGAAGAAGCTGAGCTTATTTATTCCTACCCCATTTCATACCATAGCAATTATATCCCATTTCCTTGTTGTCTGTAACAGAACAGTGAATAAATAAAAAATAAATAAATAATATACCATAGTAAGTAAAAAAAAAAAAAAAAAAATACATAAATAATCTATATCTCAAAGGAAAACATAGAAAGGGTTCAAGATGTTCATCATAATTATTGTTCTTTGTACTTTGTGAACACTTTTTTTTTTGAACAGTCTCTTAAACTGAATCATATTGGTGCTTTGTTTGTATTCTCTGGTTAATCCATTCCATAATTTAATTAAACATACTGATATGCTAAAGTATTTAAGTGTTACGAGAATACAAATGT
Source organism: Nerophis lumbriciformis (assembly GCF_033978685.3). Classification (NCBI taxonomy): domain Eukaryota; kingdom Metazoa; phylum Chordata; class Actinopteri; order Syngnathiformes; family Syngnathidae; genus Nerophis; species Nerophis lumbriciformis. The sequence goes on from NC_084557.2 coordinate 23,501,353, forward strand.
TTTGTATTAGATTTTCCTCTAAGGTTATATTTCTCCTTTTTTGTTGAGAAGAATTGTTGTACATTCTTGGGTAGCATGTTATAGTTTGCTTTGTACATACAGTATGCACCAAATCGTTGAATTTCTTATTTGTGAATCAATAAATCTGCATGTTTGCAGGGTTTGTATGTTCTCTGTATCCAACATTATGTATTATTCTAATTGATCTTTTTTGTAACACCGTTGTAGTTGTTTCCCCATATTTCTGCACAATAACTCAAATATGGTAACACTAGGCTAATGAGGGACTGAACATGGAAGCTTTCACCAGAGACTGAAGCCTATCGCAGCTGACGTCAGGCAAAAGGCCAACTACACTCTGGTCGGATCAGAACATATAGATGCAGAAAACATGACATTCAGACTGTCTCTAATCTGGATTATCGGCCGGCCTGATATTGGTCATTTTGACATTTATCAGTATCGGCCTCTTTTTATCGGTATCGACCTTTGACACACACACAAATATATATATATAAAATAGTGTATTTTCCCAATTTCGATAATTTTAAATGTAACAATCATCAAACAAATGCTCTTTTTAAATCCAAATTTAAAACTAGTTATTTTGACTCAAATGCAGCCGTGCCTCTCTGCCTCAAGCATTGTCCTGTCCATGGTGCCATCTGATTGATTACTTAAACCAAGCATGGGTAAGAGGCAGGGCCAATCAGAAGCCAATGTATTTGAAGGTTTTCAAACACACGACGGAGATAAAAGCGAGGAGAAATTCCGGTGGTTGTACGGATGCGTCGAAGGAACGTAGACATATAACAATTGTAATAAAAACCCCAGTCCTCTACATGTCACAATTACCAGTAACGGTACAATGAGCAAAAAAACGCAAAAACTTCATGAACATAAGCGGCTGCTCTGCTAGCTCGTAGTCATCGACGTGTTTGAGAATCAAAATATCGATATAGGCTGCCGAATAATGCGTAATAATACAAATATTATTACAATAATACAAAATGGGCATTGTTACCGTCATGCCTTGATAAAGACGTTGCTAATAATAACCTATTATAATTCCACCTAAATAATGCCTTAATAATGCATTATGTTGTTTACTTGATATCGTAGCATGTCAATGTCATAGTAACTTTTTCCATTTTGTAAAAAAGTGAATTATTGCTATAGGTCATCAGCCAGCTAACAATTTGTCTATGTCAACACATGAACATTTGGAATAGTTTTTTCAATCACGGTTGACGTCGGTGTGGCAGGGATATTAATTATTTCAGGGATACAAATTCTTGCACGAAACCCGTCAGTCTAAGAGAAAACTGTCGGACAATAATGACTGTTTAACTACCAAGATAATTAACTTCACCTTTTTCTGTGTTGATTGAGAGATCCCAGGCAGCCAAAAATGAAATATTGTTAGATGAAGTGTGTGCTGAAGTTGTCTTAAAAATGCAATAGTGTGTGTAAAATGAGTGGCAGACTTACTATAATTGAACACAAACATAATGCTAAATTGTTCTAATAATATTTATTACTACAAACATGTATTTTTAAGTGCAAAACATTGTGCAGGGACATCTGCTGTTTTAAGCAAATATTAAAAAACGTAGTTGATTGTCTTTAAAGTGTCAAAAATATTCACTTTAGGGTCTTTCAACTTTCACTTTCTGACAAGCAGTGTCCTCCCCAGTGGACATGTTTCATATCAATCTGAAAAATGTTGTTTTTCAACATTTAATAATGTAAATACCTCACAAACTGATGTTTGGCTTCGCTGGCTTCAAATATCTTTTATGGGTGACAGTTTAAGAGGTGGCGACTTGTCCAGGGTATACCTAGCTTTCTTCCCGAGTGCAGCTGGATAGCGCACCGCAACACAGAGCGAGACAAGCGTTGGAAAATGGATGGTTGAATTGAGGATTCATCAAGTAGTTTTTCAGTTTACTCGTATTTCCCGCGATATACAGATTTTTTGGTGTGTCGCCTTGGGAACGCTCCAGACGAAAGTGGTGCGCTTTGCTTTGCGGAACGCCAAATTTCTTACCTCCGCCAAAGAGGATGTTTTAGCCAGGGTTTGTTTTTCTGTTTAACTCAAAAGATTCTGGACAGATTTTGATTAAATGTCCGAAAACAACAGTTATTTTCATCGACTACGAGCACACTTCACATCCTGTTTAAGGCGTTCCATTCCCCACTTTGTTGTTCCCACGCTGCACAAAGGATTCTGGGAGCTCTAGCTTATTTTAAGACGGCCAATGCTAAAGCGCCAGAAAAAAAACGACACACAATTGTTTTGCTTTATACCGTCACTAGACACGGTATTATTGTGAAGACTTTGAAACTGAAATACTGCAGTGCCTAAAAGGAACTCCCTGCATGTTTTGTTTTTGTTTATTTTTAATTTCAGGCATTTTAACAAAGTTAAGTGTTGGAGTGTGTAATGGTATTATTCAAAAATGTTCAGGCCGATATGTTTTTTTTTTTACCGTAACTTAATATTGGCTCCAAATATCTGTTATTAGCCTCCTTCCCTACTAATAATCGGTATCGGTATGAGTCACAAATAGAGATGTCCGATAAATGCTTTAAAATGTAATATTGGAAATTATCGGTATCGTTTTTTTTTATTATCGGTATCGTTTATTGTTTTTTTTTATTAAATCAACATAAAAAACACAAGATACACTTACAATTAGTGCACCAACCCCAAAAACCTCCCTCCCCCATTTACACTCATTCACACAAAAGGGTTGTTTCTTTCTGTTATAAATATTCTGGTTCCTACATTATATATCAATATATATCAATACAGTCTGCAAGGGATACAGTCCGTAAGCACACATGATTGTGCGTGCTGCTGGTCTACTAATAGTACTAACCTTTAACAGTTAATTTTACTCATTTTCATTAATTACTAGTTTCTATGTAACTGTTTTTGTATTGTTTTACTTTCTTTTTTATTCAAAAAAATGTTTTTAATTTATTTATCTTATTTTATTTCATTAATATTTTAAAAAAGGACCTTATCTTCACCATACCTGGTTGTCCAAATTAGGCATACTAATGTGTTAATTCTACGACTGTATATATCAGTATCGGTTGATATCGGTATCGGTTGATATCGGTATCGGTAATTAAAGAGTTGGACAATATCGGAATATCGGATATTGGCAAAAAGCCATTATCGGACATCCCTAGTCACAAACATATTGGTATGCATGGTAGTCAGGTGAATGGATCGCAACACAATCATTGACTTGGTACAAATTCCATAAAGCAAAAAGCTTCCACTGGACAACCTTCTTGTTGTGAAAACGTATATCCATATATGGTACATGGCATCCTTTTCTCTTTTACATAATCTGTTTGGTCAGTAGAAATGCAACAAATATATCAATAAGATACAGCATCCCTTGGTCTCGCTATGCATGCCAGCGACATTAAAACTTAACACCAGTGTACCTGAGCAAGCAAACCATTGTCACAAGAAAACAAAGCTGTGGAAGTACAATAGGCAGAGGTTTAGTAGGTAGAGCCACGTTTGCTGAGTTGAAACAGTACTTTTGTGTCAGGATGCAATTCTTTGTCCTCACTGCCCTCTGCTGCAGCACTAATTGTGACAAAACCGGGTTGAATCGTTTGTTGAGCCTTAGTCATGACAAAATACAATTAAAATAGCAGAAACATTTTAGGCATGCTGTGACCAACAGGAGTGTGCACTCATACCCAGAGAATCACTAATAGCACCAATGAAAAGGCACAAAACAACTGAATTTAACAGAGGCCAGCCTGTGTGGCTGGACCATGTATATGCTGTTAAACCTCACTCTCTGACAACCTCTTGAGCAGTGCTTGCTATTGGGTTGATTGCACGGGCTAGAAGAGGTGGGGGAAATCATCAAATTTTAGATGCATCGCAAAATTTAGACATGAACGATTATAAAATCGATTAGTAAACGTAAATAATCGATAACCGATTTTTTTTATTTTTTTTAAATAAAGTAATTCAGACAATTGTAAAATTTGGCTGACTGCAGCGACACACCACACCGAGAGATTTAACCAGCTCCTTTATTTTATGGCACTTATGTCTCAGTTTTGCACACATTTCCATGAATTTAATAAATGTAATGGATATTAGTTTAACGGTTTGTTATTAAAAAAAGCACTGTTTATAAAAATTGCAAGTGATAAACGCTTATTTAGTGAAACGAAAAGAAATGTAAAACTGCAATAATGTACATAAATTAAAGATGCATCAATAATCGATTTTTAATCGAATCGTAACTCCTGAATTGTAATTGTAATCGAATGGTGAGATGCCTAACGATTCCCACCTCTAGCAGCTAGCACACTCATCTCTCATGCCGGCGACCCAGGTTCTGGTCCCGGGCGGCACAGAAAAAGCAGGGACTGACCCAGGCCGGTTAAAATAATCTTAAAGATTCTGAGAGAACAGAGATTTTAAGGTCCTTGCCGCTTTGTTTTTTTGTCCTTTTCCTCAAATTTTGGACAAGATTTTTAGGGGTGTGTCGATGGCCGATCCATCAACACGCCCCTAAAAATTACTCCTAGGCCTGGGTCAATAACTTGATTTTATTGATATAGTCAAGCTTTTTGTTGCAAACAATTTTTTTTTTTTTTTAAATGGACGGTTTTCTCTTTTTGCTTTGGCAAACTTTTTCCCCCAACGAGCTTCCGTAGATTTCGCCGTCCCTGTCATTTCCCTGGCGGAGATTCACACACGCACACAGCTACAACATGGCTACTGCTAATGCAAACGAGAGCCAGAAAGAAAAGGAAAGTGTTGTCAGTGGTTTGTATTTGTGACAACAGGCGTGAAACAAATGACAGCACGCTGCAAAGTTTATTTAAAAAAAGACAGCAGCACAACAAACTTTCCAGCATCCAGCCAAGTGATGAAAATGCAACATGAAGGCGAACAAGACCGTAACAACAGACAAACAAACTCCCACTAAAAAGCAGCTTACTGTGGCAGAATCGTTTACTTAAGGTATAATGTATGATAAGAAGGGAGCACAATTGGGAACGATTACTAAAGCGGTACCTCTGCAAGTTTGCTAAAGATGTGGTGCCCAAAAAGTGGAAAAGCCTATGTTTATCCACTCACTAAAACAATAAAGCCCTCTCAATGTTGGAGTTGATGATTTATTTGCATACAGTGTACAATGCTACATTTTTGTTTACAGTAGTATTTCAATCAAAACAGAATAATAAAGTTTGCACTTTACTGATCTCAACACTGGAGTTTATTTATGTGCAGGTAACGTGCAATGTTACATTTTTGTTTAGTATTTTACAAGTTAGAAGTTTCGCTTCCCATTTTTTTTAATTTTGCAAAAAGATGCAGTGTATGTTCATACCGTGCATCCCTGTAAATTGTGGCATTGTTTGTCTACACTACTAGGTTTTCATCAAATACATGCAACATTTGCTTAGAGTTTTTTGTCATTTTGTCAAAAATACTACACGGTCTAGCTCCGTCCTATCTTGCCGATTGTATTGTACCATATGTCCCGGCAAGAAATCTGCGTTCAAAGAACTCCGGCTTATTAGTGATTTCCAGAGCCCAAAAAAAGTCTGCGGGCTATAGAGCGTTTTCTATTCAGGCTCCAGTACTATGGAATGCCCTCCCGGTAACAGTTAGAGATGCTACCTCAGTAGAAGCATTTAAGTCCCATCTTAAAACTCATTTGTATACTCTAGCCTTTAAATAGACCCCCCTTTTAGACCAGTTGATCTGCCGTTTCTTTTCTTTTCTCCTCTGCTCCCCTCTTCCTTGTGGAGGGGGTGGGGGGGGGCACAGGTCCGGTGGCCATGGATGAAGTGCTGGCTGTCCAGAGTCGGGACCTGGGGTGGACCGCTCGCCTGTGCATCGGCTGGGAACATCTCTGCGCTGCTGACCCGTCTCCGCTCGGGATGGTTTCCTGCTGGCCCCACTATGGACTGGACTCTTACTATTATGTTGGATCCACTATGGACTGGACTCTCACAATATTATGTCAGACCCACTCGACATCCATTGCATTCGGTCTCCCCTAGAGGGGGGGGGGTTACCCACATGTGCGGTCCTCTCCAAGGTTTCTCTTAGTCATTCACATCGACGTCCCACTGGGGTGAGTTTTTCCTTGCCCTTATGTGGGCTTTGTACCGAGGATGTCGTTGTGGCTTGTGCAGCCCTTTGAGACACTTCACCCTTGCTCCTGATGGGTGCTGGTTAGCGCCTTGCATGGCAGCTCCCTCCATCAGTGTGTGAATGGGTAAATGTGGAAGTAGTGTCAAAGCGCTTTGAGTACCTTGAAGGTAGAAAAGCGCTATACAAGTACAACCCATTTAGGGCTATATAAATAAACATTGATTGATTGATTGATTGATTGATTTTTATTGATATGCTTCTTTAAAAAAAAAAAGGATACACATTTATATGTATCATGTATCACATTTTTTGTGGAAAAAATCAAAGATTGTATTTTCAGGCCTACGCCGAGGCCTAGCTGACCCCCTGCGGCTGACCCTGTTTTTTTTATCCTGCGGCTGTCAAGCAGCTAGCAGATAATTATGTGTCTTAATACACAGTGTGCAGCCACCCCGCTAAGCTAATAATTATCACCTTAATTAAAGCAAATAAACTACAGTTATTAGTATCAAAGTATCATTATCAAGACAAATTATCACAGGAGGACGAGGCCAAACATGTTACACATCAGGAGCAAGCCAGGAACGGGCATGCTAATAGCAAAGCGAACGGCTAAGATAGCTTTAAACAACACTGTGGGGATGCGGGGCCGGCAGACCGACAGCGAGGCGTGCCCCGCCGGGGCCTACTCCGAGATGGCGGCGAGGAGGCGTGGCCGGCAGTCCGACAGCGAGGCAGGGCACACCGGAGCCCACTCCAAGATGGCGGCGAGGAGGCGTGGACGGCGAGCGAGCAGCGAGGTGGGGAGCGCCGGGTTCGACGCCGCGGACCTCAGGTGCGGGAATCGCCCGGCTGGGCACAATTAAGTAATCCCATCTCAGTGTGTAAAAGGGCGACAGCCGAGAACGACGGGGAAGAGAGTTGGAGAGCCAGCAGTGCATGAAGAGCGGAAGCGACACAGAGCAAGACGCAGACGACGACGACGTGGGCGGCTGAAAAGCGACCGAAGAGCAAACAGTGGAGGGGAGCTGAAAAGCGACCCGACGAGAGACGGAGTAATATTTGGAAAAATAAACAAAGTCAAACCTGCTCGACAATGTCCTTCCTTGGTGGTCCTGAGAACCCGGACGACGGCACGAGTCGTTCACAAACACCAAGAAATAAGTGCTTTGTAAACAACAGAAAGTAAGCAACTAGTGACAGGAAATTAACAAGTAGATTAATAGCAGTCTGAAGAGAGGATAATATAACAGCTGTTGGTGTGTCAGTCAGCATTGTCACAGTCAGTACATGATATATAAGGGGTAAAATTGGTGGTATTGATACCAAGGGTAGTATCAGTAGATGAGCAATACTAGAATGATTAGGTTGATATTTTTATTTTCTGAAAATATTTTTTTTATAAACTCAGGTGACAATTCCCTGGGCACAGGAGAACTAAAATCAAATTATTTAAATAAGTATTAGATAGTACTTTTGCATACCGTATTTTCCGAACCCTAGGGCGCACCGGATTATAAGGCGCACTAGCCGACTAGCGGGTCTAGTCAGGTTATTTTTTCCTACAAAAGACGCACCGGATTATAGGGCGCATTAAAGGAGTCATATTTGTATTTTAGTTTCTAAATTGAAAACACTTTCTTGTGGTCTACATAACATGTAATAGTGGTTCTTTGGTCAAAATGTTGCATAGATTATGTTTTACAGATCATCTTCAAGTCGCTTTCTGACAGTCGCCTCAGGATACACCGTTTTGTGGGCGGTCTTATTTACGTGGCTCACCTTCGACAGCGTCTTCTCCACGTCATCTTTGTTGTAGCGGTGTAGCGTGCAAGGCCGGGAGTTAAAAAGTGTCAAAAGATGGCGCTAACGGTTTTAATGAGATTAACACTTTCCTTAAATAAACAACGGAGCAGCATCTTCTCATCCGTGGCTCACTAGTGCAACAATGCCGAAAATGTGTCCCGTAAAAAAACGTCTGTCTCTAATAACTAAAGTTCCGTGGGTGAATTATGTTAACCCACTACACTGGTAGTTTTTAGCGCTTCCATAGCGAGAGAAAAGTTAGAACTTTACGCTACTTTATATTACAAATGGCAACAGCAGAGGTTGAATGCCCCATAACAAGAAGATAGTGGAAAAAGCATCGCCACGAACTACAGGACTAATGCAGATCTCAAATACACATCAGAAGGTAAGAAAAGTTGGTTTTGCATAATATTGTGAAACAAAACGCCAGATAATATGTCTGCTAATGGGTGCCATTTTGCAGTCCTTATACATACGCCATAGTAAAACTTGTATCTCTGACTACGGTAGCCGTAATGGGCCGACAATCCAAGCTGTGCGGCGTTGTTTACTGGCATCATATTGCAGTCTACACGTATCTCTTATGTGTGACTACCATCTACTGGTCACACTTATCATTACACCATGTACCAAATAAAATTGCTTCGAGGTCAGTAAGCACAACTGGAATTATTATGTACATTAGGCGCACTGTCAATTTTTGAGAAAATGAAAGGATTTTAAGTGTGCCTTATAGTCTGAAAAATACGGTGTTAATGTGTACTATTGACTTAATATTGCTCAAACATTTGTATGTGATAAAAAATAATAAGGAACTAAACTGTCAATAGCACTCACCATAAACAAATGTAAAACATTTTACAAATGAATACATGTAATTGGTATCAATATTGGTATTGGCTGATCTCACATTTGGATGAACGGTATCGGTAGCATTAAACCGTGACTGGAACATCTCTAAATATGTTTCTTTAAATAATGAGTTGGTCGATGCACAACTGGTTAAATTCTGAGGGTCTACTTGTACATCCATCCATCCATTTTCTACCGCTTGTCCCAGTACTGTATTAAATAGCTCATAGACCAGCGTCATAGATAGAAATGCATCAGAAGAGAACATGTTTTGAAACTTTAGTTAGCAACGTAATTGCCCTGGTGCTGTAATACAAGTCACTCTACCCGGTGGCCCATCGCTTCAAGGTAGACCACTTGTTGTAGTGACATATTTAGTCTGATGCTGCTTGAATATATCACTCTGAAGCCACTGAGGAGCTGAAGATAATTACTTTCCTTTATAGTGCGAGATCTCATCCTTAAGGGAGTAAGGTATACATGACCGACGAGAGGAAGGTTTTATGAGGATGAAGCTATCGTTATCTCACAAGTTGCTAATTATGAGACACATAAGCTTGCAGGGAGAGGTTAATATAAAACAACTCAGACTGACAAGGTCCTCTCGTTATAGATAAATGACTATTGAGTATGCGGTTAGCAGATTATGGCCCACAACAAGTGAAATGTAAATGTATATTTAAGATTTTGGGACGTCTTATACATTAATTGTAATGTATAATATCCGCAACGATTAAATTGATTAATTCGATTGGAAAAAAAAGCTTCAATTTATATTATGTTGCTTCCAATAATCGTTAAATGAGTAAACTAAACTAAACTAATAAGAATTGATCAAATTCAGACTGCACGCAGTGCCCGGAACTTTAAATACGCAGACATAAATTCCGCATGGCCGCTGCAATAGAGTGGTGTGTAGTTGTATTTATATATCTTAGTGTTAAAATTGCAATTTCAATGTTTACCGTATTTTCCGCACTATAAGGCGCACCTAAAAACCTCCAATTTTGTCAAAAGCTGACAGTGCGCCTTATAATTTGGTGCGCCTTATATATGGACCAATATTGAGCCACAACAAACCTAAACTTCATTTTCATAAAGTTTAGGTCTCGCAACTACGGTAAGCAGCCGCCAACTTATTTTTCCCCCGTAGAAGAAGCGCTTCTTCTTCTACGGTAAGCAGCCGCCCCCATATAAGAAGAAGAAGCGCGCGGTGCATGCTTGGATATATGACTGCGCGAGGCGTGACGTTTTGATTTCCATTTGTTTGTTTATGTAAAGACCCCAAAATGGCTCATATTTAGAGAAACGCTTACGACGCAGAGTTTAAACTTAAGACGATCAGTCACGCGGTAGAACACGGGAATAGAGCAGCAGCGACACTGGCTCGATTAATGACGACTTCGACGAGACGGAGTCGGGCATGTTGGATGCCGTATACGCCCAATTGTTTAATTCGGACACTGAAAAAGAAGAATTCGAGGGATTCGTGGATGAGGAATAATTTCATAAAGTGAGCTTTACATATTTATTTTGTGTGTTGTGTTGTGTGACATTAATGTTTGAGCAACGTTGTTTATTGAATCAGGGAAAAGTTCCCCTCCACTATGTGATATAAATGTTGCACTACATGTTATACCTTGCTGTTGTTAAAAGATAAACAAAACACCACGTCACTGACTTTACCTCGGGGAAAATAATAAAACAGCTGTTTATTCATTTTGGGAGTGAACACAGTTGTCAGAACGCTGGTTTGTAATCTATTAATAAAGTTTGACTGACCTGACTGTTTTGTTGACATTCCCTTTCGCGCAGCTCCATCTAATGGATGCATAGGTGCGCCTTATAATCCGGTGCGCCTTATATACGAACACAGTTTTGAAATATGCCATTCATTGAAGGTGCGCCTTATAATCCGGTGCGCCTTATAGTGCGGAAAATATGGTATATGTATGTATAAGAATAACATAATAAAGCCTAAGGCAAGCACAATATTTTTCTTATTTCAAAAAAAAAAAAATCCCTAAAATACACATTGAGACTATAAAGTGTGTTTTATCTGATTAATCAAATAAAATAATCGATAAATTACTCGATTACTAAAATAATCGATAGCAGCAGCCCTAGTAGCAATTTAGTTTAAACACTGCAAACAGATGTTTTGTCATAAAATATACACTCTTATTGTCTGCTTGTCCGTGTCTATGCTAAGCATTACACCATCACACACACAAGCTAACCGGTGACATCAGTCATCCCCGTTGGCATGGCGACCCTCCCCTCACCTTGTGCAGTCACCTTGGCTCGGCCCAAGACCCTGGAAGTAGTAAACGTGTAAGTGCGCGCGTGTGTGTGTGTGTGTGTGTGTGTGTGTGTGTGTGTGTGTGTGTGTGTGTGTGTGTGTGCAAGGGAGTGAGAGAGCGGATGCTTATCTGTCAATTCATTAGTCCTCCCTGGCACGACGCCACTGTCCTCACACTTCTTGACGCTCCATCCATCTTCTTTTTACTTTTAGATACATACAATTTTAGTCCCTGGTTTGGCAACTTTAGACTCCCTCTAAGTAGATGCTATAGCCTTGTGAAAAGAAAAAGTGTTTCTATTTCTAGGGATGACATGTGCATGGAGTTTATGAAAGTTTAGCAGGAAAATACATACTCATTTAACTTACATAACAGCACAAACGGCAGCCATCTGGTTCACCCTGGGCCTTGGGTCAGCGTGGAGCCTAATACACCACATTGTTGGTGTGTGTGGGGGGGTTGGGGGTGGGCGGCTGTGTGTAAGAACATGCGTGTGTGCAATCACGTGTGTGTATGCCTAATCTAGCATTTTTCAGCGAGTTGGTAATCCCTCTGGTCCGAGCCAAAGTGAGATTTAATCCCAGCAGCTAGCCTCAATCTTTTTTTTTTCTCTGAATGGCTATTAATTAATTTATTCTGTCCGTCTTTCTAGAGTCTCACTCTTTTTATTTATTTATATATATATATATATATATACGTATAGAAAAAAATGCAGCACACTTTGGACTGGTTCAGGCAGGGTAGCTTTTTTCATCGATTTATGTCACAACACATCTAGATGTCAGGAAAGTAAATCAGTTATTTTCTGCCAAAGGATTTGACATCACCCTACTTTTATTTTTACATTGAAGCTCTATTTCCTTTCAATTTATAAGTTAAGTTAAAGTTAAGTTAAGTTAAAGTTAAAGTACCAATGATTGTCACACACACACGAGGTGTGGTGAAAGTTGTCCTCTGCATTTGACCCATCCCCTTGTTCACCCCCTGGGAGGTGAGGGGAGCAGTGGGCAGCAGCGGTGCTGCGCCCGGGAATCATTTTTGGTGATTTAACCCCCAATTCCAACCCTTGATGCTCAGTGCCAAGCAGGGAGGTAATGGGTCCCATTTTTATAGTCTTTAATATGACCCGGCCGGGGTTTGAACTCACAACCTACCGATCTCAGGGCGGACACTCTAACCACTAGGCCATTGAGTAGTAATTTATACAAAATCTATGCTATTTCCTAATAGATATTACGTTCATTGGATTATCTGCCAAAAGGAGGTAGTACAGTGGAATCCCCATTCACGATTGCCTCTATTTGCGTCCTTTTCGGTTTACGAACATTTACATCGCGCCAAATATGCCTCTGAGTGCAAACCGTGTTTTGGTATACTAATGCTTCATTTATTCATTCATTCATTCATTGTGCATCGAGAGCTGCCATTTTGATGACATCACTTCCTGTACACACGGGCACGATCATTTTGAAGAGGCAGGGCCCACTACGTCACATCCTGTTTACATCCTGTACACAAATGCGCAACCATTTCAAAAAGCTTTGACGACAAGCGACACTTCTGATGAGTTTATTTTTCGCAATTGTCATACCTGTGCTAGTCAGAGCTGTGTCAGCCTGTCTTAGAGATCACTTTGTGTGTTCAGAAACACTTTAAATGTGTCCAAACTCTGACAGTCTTGCTGTTTAGCTTTGGGTATCCAGGAAACCCCTTTGAGCTAGCATTTTAGCTAGTCAGCCTCCAGTTTGCAGCCCCTTCAGTTACAGCAGGGGTGCTCATTACGTCGATCGCGAGCTAACGGTCGATCTCGGAGGGTGTGTCAGTCGATCACCAGCCAGGCATTAAAAAAATAGTCCTAAAAATGAGCGATCATAAATCTTCACTTCCGTCACTTGATTGACATTCACGGCACCCGAGGGTCTTCTGAGATGACGCTGGCTGCTGCCAGCTCATTAAAATTACCGACTGGAAGGCGAGAAACACTTTATTTCAACAGACTCTGACGCCGTACCTGTTGTCAAAACTCCAAAGACCGACTGCACAGTTGCGCTAACAAAAGAGTCTCAGAAAGCTGGCGTGCACAAGCTAGCAAGCTACGGAGTTTGCCGACAATGTATTTCTTGTAAAGTGTATACAAAGGAGTACGGAAGCTGGACAAATAAGATGCCAAAAACCAACCACTTTCAAGTGGTATTGGACAGAAAGGAGGACTTTTTTTCTCCTCCATTCGAAAATGCGGACGTTTTTAGCACCACTGTCTGATTCCAATCAATGCAAGTCATCACAATCAGGTAATACACCAACTTATATTCTTGTCTTCATGAAAGAAATGAATCTATATGTGTTAAACATGCATGTATTATCTTTAAACACCTTAACTTGTTAACAATATTAACTATATGTGTTAAACATGCTTGTATTATCATTAAACACCTTTAACTTGTTAACAATATTAACTATATGTATTAAACATGCTTGCATTATCATTAAACACCTTTAACTTGTTAACAATATTAACTATATGTGTTAAACATGCTTGTATTATCTTTAAACACCTTTAACTTATTAATAATATTAACTATATGTATTAAACATGCTTGTGTTATCATTAAACACCTTTAACTTGTTAACAATATTAACTATATGTATTAAACATGCTTGCATTATCTTTAAACACCTTTAACTTGTTAACAATATTAACTATATGTATTAAACATACTTGTATTATCATTAAACACCTTTAATTTATTAACAATATTAACTATATGTATTAAACATGATTGCATTATCATTAAACACCTTTAATTTATTAACAATATTAACTATATGTGTTAAATATGCTTGCATTATCATTAAACACCTTTAACTTATTAACAAAAACATATATTTCATAAATAAGTAAATATAAATTATATATATGAATGAAGTAGATCCCCACGACTTGATCAATTGAAAAGTAGCTCGCCTGCAGAAAAAGGGTGAGCACCCCTGAGTTAGAGGATTTTATCAGAAAAGGGGGATTTGTTCCTCAGCAAGTCTTTAATGGTGATGAGACCAAAAAAGATGCTACAAAGGACCTTTATTACAGCAAAGGAGAAGGCACTACAGGGACACAAGCCGGTGAAGGATCGCCTCACGCTGCTAGTTTGTGCTAACATTAGCAGTGACTATGTGAAGCCACTGCTCTTTTATCACCCCGAAAATCCCAGAGTGTTCAACAATGCCACAAATATTCCCAGACACAAGGTAAAAATGTTTTTTCATTTTTTTTGGTGTTGGAGTGCATCAACAAGACTTTTGTGTGTGTGCACGTTGACATTCAAACTTGCTGTAACGTTTGCACATAGACGTGCATGTGCGGCTAATGTATGTACGAAATACAATTTGTCCAAAAGTCAAGTGGGTGCTCTCTTTAGTCCGGGAATTACGTTAGTTGCACTGTTACGTTAGTGTTGATCTGGAACCACAAAAGCAGAGACAGGAGATGGTGTGTAGGTAATGATATCATTTATCAGCACAGAACAAAAACTAGTGCGCAAACAAAATAACTAAAGCGACTGCAGGAAGGGAATGCACAGAAAGCTAACACCTCTACGTAGCACAGCTATAAACCAATGATGCGAAGCAGAATTGCAAGCAAAACACAAGCAATGATGCCAGAGGATAGAGCATATAAATAATCTTTTTTGGCAACCAGGAACAGGTGTGTTTCCAATCAGGGTCAGGTAAGATAGCCAGTGCCCAGACTGGAGAATAGTGGAAAAAAGAGACAAACAGGAAATGGAAACCAAAACAGGAGCGCTGAAGATAGAACAAAATACAGGAAGATAAGAAAATTACTTCCAAACCTGTCATGACAAGTCATGACATGCATATTACTATACTGAGGAAGGGACATCACTTTTGTTCTTTTCAGCTA
This sequence comes from Nerophis lumbriciformis, assembly GCF_033978685.3. Classification (NCBI taxonomy): domain Eukaryota; kingdom Metazoa; phylum Chordata; class Actinopteri; order Syngnathiformes; family Syngnathidae; genus Nerophis; species Nerophis lumbriciformis. Next base: position 23,516,399 of record NC_084557.2, read on the forward strand.
ACTTGTTCCCCTGAATGATGTCTCCCAAGCATGAGGCAAACTCTTATGATGGCCGTGCATCGGAGAAAAATTTTTTGGACATGGTAAAATGCTCAGAAAGTGGTGAAATGCTAACCAATGCCCCATCCCCGGTAAAAGTTGCTCAAACGCCGAGACCATCGTCGAGGATAAAGATGGTTAAAATGCCTTCTCCTATGAAATGTACAATGATAACTAAACAATGTAGTGGTCTCATTATTGAGACGTATTCCTCACAATGAGTTTGTTTCTATCTTTTTTTTTATTGAGGTTTCATTTAATGAATGTACCGTATTTTCCGGACTATAAGTCGCATTTTTTTTCATAGTTTGGCCGGGCTCCAGTGCGACTGATATGTTTTTTTCCTTCTTTATTATGCATTTTCAGCAGGTGCGACTTATACTCCGGTGCGACTTATACTCCGAAAAATACGGTATTCAATCTTTTGTATTACTGCATTTTATATGTCCTTAACTTGCAATGTGTACACTGTGAATGACTTCGGTGTTAAATTAGGTACAAATCCGACTTATATTTAAACTCAACTTGCAACGCCGACGTGGAAATGGAACTCATACGTAGACCGAGAACCTCCTGTATCGTTCATAAAAGTGCATGTGAGGTGCAAAAATTAGTAATCATAAAAGTAGAAGTAATCAAGAATACACACTATAAATTTATCAAAACAAAAAGCAATCACCTTCCCAGTTTTCCCGAGACGTGAAGTAGTTCCCAGAAACAGGTGTAGCAATACAGACACAGTACAGTACTGTAAATAACTGATATTCCCACTCTTCCACCAGCATGGACTCGTGCAAAAATCCGCTGAAAAATGAGTTGATTTCTTCAGGTTTCTGTGGGTGAATATATACTGCACCTAAAGTACATTATTATGTGTGTGCCTGTGTGTGTGAGTGTGTGCCTGGCTGTGTTTTTGTATGGATGTCTGCATAAAAGCAGAAGTGCTTCGGCAACCCTGTCTGGATTAATGCGAGCTGCATGGCACACTGTCAGAACTCGCTGGGTGTTCAGCCTTATTGCGTATGCTTACGTGTGTGTGTGTGTGTGTGTGTGTGTGTGTGTGTGTGTGTGTGTGTGTGTGTGTGTGTGTGTGTGTGTGTGTGTGTGTGTGTGTGTGTGGGTGTGTTTGTATGTGTGGTGCGTTTGTGAGACTATAAGTGGCTTTGTGACAAATCATTTCTCCACAGCAGAAATGTCCTTATTGACAAACCGACAAGCCAGTCAACAGACTAACCAGAGTCAAACCAAAACATTTCACACGGGTGAACGTCATCGGAATAACCAGAAGACACAAAACAAGACGTCTGCGCCCTCAACAAAATGACAGGAGAGCTTTAGGATGAAAGCAATGCAATATGCACACCTCCTTTCACTTGATGTAATACAATGTACACAACATAACACTGGGTAGCTCAAAAGAGAAAATAATGTGTATATCGTTAAAAAAAAAGCCAGGTACTCTAATTATGTGCTGACTGTGTAATGCAACATTGTGTGCATTATGTCTGTAAAGAAGATTATGTGAGGTAAAAACAAAAGTAGGGGTGTTCAAAGTGTGGCCTGGGGGCTTGTTTTATATTGGCCTGTGACATATGCCTGGGCCAATATTCAGTCAATTAACTGATGATAAATTTACATTAAGTCAGTAAGTTTTTTTAGCATTGATAAATCGCCATATGCATGCTTCAAGAGCATTCACTATGCTATAGCGGAATGAAAGGGGGGGGGGGGATTATCTTGTCATCTTTAAGTGTTGGTGACTCTTTGTGGTGCAACTGGACTGCTAGCATCACACAGTGTAACTAGTTAGCATGTAGCAGCTCACATGCCCAAAACGATCACAAAACAAAATGCCACCACACCAGTGTGGGAATAGTTCGGTTAAACCCTGGGAACAGCGTATCAACACCGAGGAGCCAGTTTGCCACATGCACTCGAACACGACCATACACAAACCTGCACCGTGAAACACAACCACCGTGACCCAACAGTCAACACTCATTTGGTGAATATGTCTACTTGGACGTTGAGAGTCTGCAATAAACCGAGAACCGAGAACCTCCTGTATCGTTCATAAAAGTGCATCTGAGGTGCAAAAATTAGTAATCATAAAAGTAGAAGTAATCAAGAATACACACTATAAAGTTATCAAAACAAAAAGTAATCACCTTCCCAGTTTTCCCGAGACGTGAAGTAGTTCCCAGAAACAGGTGTAGCAATGCAGACAGTACAGTAGTGTAAATAACTGATATTGCCACTCTTCCACCAGCATGGACTCCGCTGAAAAATTAGTTGATTTCTTCAGGTTTCTGTGGGTGAATATATACTGCACCTAAAGTACATTATTATGTGTGTGCCTGGCTGTGTTTTTGTATGGATGTCTGCATAAAAGCAGAAGCGCTTCGGCAACCCTGTCTGGATTAATGCGAGCTGCATGGCACACTGTCAGAACTCGCTGGGTGTTCAGCCTTATTGCGTATGCTTGCATGTGTGTGTGTGTGTGTGTGTGTGTGTGTGTGTGTGTGTGTGTGTGTGTGTGTGTGTGTGTGTGTGTGTGTGTGTGTGTGACTATAAGTGGCTTTGTGACAAATCATTTCTCCACAGCAGAAATGTCCTTATTGACAAACCGACAAGCCAGTCAACAGACTAACCAGAGTCAAACCAAAACATTTCACACGGGTGAACGTCATAGGAATAACCAGCAGACACAAAAGACGTCTGCGCCCTCAACAAAATGACAGGAGAGCTTTAGGATGAAAGCAATGCAATATGCACACCTCCTTTCACTTGATGCAATACAATGTACACAACATAACACTGGGTAGCTCAAAAGAGAAAATAATGTGTATATCGTTAAAAAAAAGCCAGGTACTCTAATGATGTGCTGACTGTGTAATGCAACATTGTGTGCATTATGTCTGTAAAGAAGATTATGTGAGGTAAAAATAAAAGTAGGGGTGTTCAAAGTGTGGCCTGGGGGCTTGTTTTATATCGGCCTGTGACATAGGCGTGGGGCAATTATTCAGTCAATTAACTGACGATAAATAAAAATTAAGTCGGTAAGTTTTTTTTAGCATTGATAAATCGCCATATGCATGCTTCAAGAGCATTCACTATGCAATAGCAGAATGAAAGGGGGGGGGGGGATTATCTTGTCATCTTTAAGTGTTGGTGACTCTTTGTGGTGCAACTGGACTGCTAGCATCACACAGTGTAACTAGTTAGCATGTAGCAGTTCACATGCCCAAAACGATCACAAAACAAAATGCCACCACACCAGTGTGGGAATAGTTCGGTTAAACCCTGGGAACAGCGTATCAACACCGAGGAGCCGGTTTGCCACATGCACTCGAACACGACCATACACAAACCTGCACCTTGAAACACAACCATTGTGACCCGACAGTCCACACTCATTTGGTGAATATGTCTACTTGGACGTTGGGAGTCTGCAATAAAGCTTGATTGTAACAAGCCAGGTCAGCGCAAACAAAACAGCCCAAAATGGTGTGCATTTATAGAAAGTGTGTTTTCTAATCACTACAACGTGCTACCCTTAAATACTGTTGAAAAACGAACATTTCTATAGTGCAGCACGTTTCACAGATATATGTCACCTTGACATGTCATGTCGGTGTTTCCTCGCTAGGAATTTGCCAGACTTAATTTATTTTTGCACATGACTTGTTAACACATCTGATTATACTGTAGCGTTTATATTGTTACTCTACACTTTTGTCTAAAAATGTCCTAACTTGATTGCCTGTAATGTACAACTATACCTCCGCCTACATGTTCAATAGTGGAGTGCAACTTTGTTTGTCACTCCAGTTAACCATTTTATTTATTGTTTTGGTTATGTATATTTGAGGCCTCCCACCGAACATCCATCCATCCGTTTTCTACTGCTTGTCCCTTTTGGGGTCGCTGGAGCCTATCTCAGTTGCATTCGGGCGGTAGGCAGGGTAGACCCTGGACAAGTCGCCACCTCATCACAGGGCCAACACAGATAGACAGACAACATTCACACTCACATTCACACACTAGGGCCAATTTGGTGTTGCCTATCAACCTATCCCCAGGTGCATGTCTTTGTAGGTGGGAGGAAGCCGGAGTACCCGGAGAGAACCCACGCAGTCACGGGTAGAACATGCAAACTCCACACAGAAATATCCCGAGCCCAGGATCGGACCAAGGACCTTCGTATTCTGAGGCACATGCACTAACCACTGTCACACCGTGCCGCCCCCCACCGAAAATATTAATAAAATATGTTAGTTGTGATTTTCATTCAAGTGGAAAATTTCGCAAACAAAGTACATTTTATTGTCATTTTATGTTCGTTTTATTTAACTTGGATATTTAAATGTTTACATTCAAATTACAATGTTAAAATGTACGAGAAATACAAGTCTATTGCATTTGAAATGATAGACATGCATTATTATTATGTATTACCATTACATCAGTGGTTCATTTGGTCTCAAAAAAATAACGGCAGTAATATTGTTTATCAGAAGTAATTTGTAGGTCAATATCTCGTCGAGCAAAATTTGTTATCGGCCCAGGCCTACTGCTTACATTTTAGGCATGGTTTAAAGAGCATTACACAAAGAAAAACTGAAACAGGCCCAACTCCTGCCAAAAATGGGACCTAATAACCAAAATCGCCGACGACCAGTGTGTCTGGTCGTTGATCATATCCGTGCATCCTGTAATGAATGTATGTACAAATTTCTTCAAAGATATGAAATGTTTTGAGTGTGCCAAAAGCCCTCAAATAGCTTTCAGTTAGAGAAATAATATTAGTCAAGAATAATGAGAAATTAAATATAGCAAGAGGTTTAGATTAAATCAGGGGTGTCTAAAGTACGGCCCAGGGGCCATTTACGAGCCGTTTTTTTAATGGTCCTGCGGCACAATTATTTGCATTCTAATATTAGCATGCTTGCTTTTTTTTGTTAATTTATAAATGATACCTTTTAGAATGCTAACGTTAGTATGCCAAACTTTTTTCAGCAAATTTTGTAGGTATACACCGTTGTCATATTTTGGTACTTTTTTTTTTTTTTTTTTTTAAGTCAGTCCAACAAAATAATACACAATAATAATACAATTCTGATTCCAAACCAAATTTGGCCCAGCAACATTCCGAATAGCAATCAACAGAGTAATTGGGAGGACACACTAACATAACACAACAATCCAAAGTAGTCAAACAAAAATGATTAATATCAGCAACACTATCAATATTAATCAGAATTCCAACATAACAGTGATTAAAAAGCCTTCATTTACATTGTCATCACAGCCATTTAGAAAAAAGAAAAAATGAACAATAGTGTCACATTGGCTTACACTTGCATCACATCTCATTGGCTTGACAACACATTGTGTCCAATATTTACCACAAAGATAAAAAAAAAAAAAAGTCATATTTTAGGTTAATTTAATAAATAAGACAAATTTAAATAATATATCCCATATTCCAAGATATGAGTCCTTATTATCTAAACTAAATGCAGATTTTTCTACTGATATCATCTCCATAGATTGTGTATACCAGTAAGTATGAGTTGAACTATTTTCTAATATTACTGTTTTTGTTATGATGCATATTGAAATAAATGCATTTTATTCTTTAATGACACGTTACTAATATAATGCAGATCACCAACAATACAAGTTTGCAGTGTCATAGGAATGTTCATATTTAGGAATGTGATTGCCTCTTTTATTCTCTGACAGTCCCACAGTAAATGAACAAGACTTCCCTCAGCTGCCCGACACTTCATACAGAACTTGCTATCTACTGCATCAATTTTAAACAGCTGAGAGGGTGTAAAATACAATCTATTCATGATCTTAAATTGCCTCAGCTTATTTGTAATGCTTCTAAAGGGCTTATTGCCATTTTTCAAAATATCATTTCATTGTATGTCTCTTTCTAAAATGTTTAAGTCGATCATCCATTTCCGAACAAATGCACTTGCATTCGTAGAATGATGTCCACTTATCCATCCATCCATTTTCTACCGCTTGTCCCTTTTGGGGTCGCGGGGGGTGCTGGAGCCTATCTCAGCTGCATTCATTTATGTTCAAATAAAATCTTTTAATTCATCTTTTAATTGTACCCTGATTAAAAAGTGTATCTTTCAGTTCCTGGCTATTAAAAGTCATACTTTCAGAGGCCATGCAGATAGAAATTTTAAAATGATTTCTGGGTATATTATATTGATCAACTAATTCATTGAACGGTGTAAAAAGGAGTTTACTTGAATAATCCATTATTATTATTATTATTATTATTATTATATGAGGTTTAGTAATACCTATATCTTTCCATGTGGTCAATTTGACCACCTTTTAATTAAGAATATTATGATTTTACCAAAGAGGTTAATTCACAGGTATAATTGGGTTGATTCCAAGTATTTTCTGACACTGTTTTGGAATGGTAAAAGTGGCTTCTATTGGGCTCTGCCTCAATTCGTTAGGTATGTTTTTATGTAATATAGACTCCCCACATCAATGTCCAAATTCATTAACATATTGTTTTTTCTGTGTTGTACCAGTCCTTATCTGCAGAAGAATGGAATAAGTGGCTTGCTTTTTCACAACCAAATAAGATATAATAATGTAAAAAGTTTGGTAATTGTAGTCCTCCCTTATCTTGTGGACTACACAATCTTAAATATGAACATCTAGCCTTATTTCCACTCCATATAAATTGTGATATCATTGTATGTATTTTCATAAACCAACCTTTATTAATTAGGACACGCATCCTTTTCAATATACAATTAACTGCTGGTAGTATACTAATTTTTGCTATGTTCACCCGACCCCAAAGTGATATTTGGAGACACGACCAGCGTTCCAATTTGGATTCTATCTTATTTCTTAAATATTTAAGATTTAGAACTATGCTTGTATGAATATTTGGTGTAGGGCTGGGCGATATATCGAATACACTCGATATATCGCGGGTTTGTCTCTGTGCGATATAGAAAATGACTATATTGTGATATTCGAGCATACGTTCTCACGCAATTGCTTTTAGCTGCGGGCATTACACTGCAGAGAATGAAGAGTGCTTGAAACTCCGCATGTCAACATCCCCGGCCGGTGCCACACCCACAAAATGCAGAAGCAACAATTTCCAGATCAAGAAAAAAATAGTCAATAACAGAAGGAGATAACATCCGCAGTAACCTACCACATAGCGAAGGACATACACTATTTGATTTACTATTATGCAGCTATTTTTTTATTTGACAGTTATTGAAATACCTTGTGTGACATCATGCATAAAAGTGAACTTTATTTGTTTTAAAATATTGTAGTCGCATTCTGTACAAAAAGTGCACTTTATTTTAGTGTTGTTTGGATATGTCATCTTAGTGACATCATGCAAAAAAGTGCACTAATAGATTGTTTTAAAATGTCTCTGACAATCTGTTTTGGAAATGACATGAATGTTTGTGCCACTGCTTAATAACTGTTTAATAAATACAGTATTGGTAAATTGACTTAGTTGTGATTTCTCTCTCTGCATGAAAGTTTAAAACACATAGAATCATTATACTGGTGTGATTATATGCATCAAGTGTTAATTCATGGGTGGGAATGTTGTCTGTCTATCTGTGTTGGCCCTGTGATGAGGTGGCGACTTGTCCAGGGTGTACCCCGCCTTCCGCCCGAATGCAGCTGAGATAGGCTCCAGCGACCCCCCGCGACCCCGAAAGAGACAAGCAGTACAAAATGGTTGGATGGATGGGTTCTTACTGGAAAAAGTTTGGACATCCCTGAATTCATGCATGATTCGGTTTTCGAAAACAATTTTAAAGAATCCCACATGTTGATGACTCATGCTCTGTGCTTTTACATTGATTACGGCTGCCAAATAAACCACGATGGTGCTAAAGAAAGTTGCAAGTGACAGCACTTCGATAAAGAAGGTGAGCAACACTACTGAATTCAAGAAAGAAGTGCGATGGTGGGTTCTGTGTGGCTCTTCCCTTCTCTTTGCCAACACAGTCTTCAAAAAAAGTAAAATTTATGTAAATGTTAATGTATCCATTAGCGCACCATTACAAAAGTTACAAAAGTTTACATACACTTGTAAAGAATATAATGTCATGGCTGTCTTGAGTTTCCAATAACAGAACTTTCCTCCAGAAGGTCTTATCTTTGTCCATGTGATGTCAGATGAAACAAAAATTTAGCTGTTTGACCACAGTACCCAGCAATATGTTTTTAATCCCAGGAACACCATAACTACCGTCAAGCATGGTGGTGGTAGTATTATGCTCTGGGCCTGTTTTGCTGCCAATGGAACTGGTGCTTTACAAAGAGTAAATGGGACAATGAAAAGGGAGGATTACCTCCAAATTCTTCACGACAACCTAAAATCATCAGCCTGGATGTTGGGTCATGGGCGCAGTTGGGTGTTCCAACAGGACAATGACACCAAACACACGTCAAAAGTGGTAAAAGAAGGGCTAAATCAGGCTAGAATTAAGGTTTTAGAATGGCCTTGCTGAAGAAACAAGTCCATGTCAGAAAACCAACAAATTTAGCTGAACTGCACCAATTTTGTCAAGAGGAGTGGTCAAAATTCAACCAGAAGCTTGCTAGAAGCGCTTTATTGCAGTGAAACTTGCCAAAGGACATGTAACCAAATATTAACATTGCTGTATGTATACTTTTGACCCAGCAGATTTGGTCACATTTTCAGTAGACCCATAATAAATTCATAAAAGAACCAAACTTCATGAATGTTTTTTGTGACCAACAAGTATGTGCTCCAATCACTCTATCAAACAAAAATAAGAGTTGTAAGAAACTATTGGAAATTCAAGGCAGCCATGACATTATGTTCTTTACAAGTGTATGTAAACTTTTGACCACGACTGTAGATGTAGTTCACAATGTTTTGTACATGCAAAACTATAAATATTTTCTACAAAATGTGTTTTTGTTTATATATTTGGGTGTCTAAAACGGAATAATTGGATTTGTATTGTTTCTAATGGGAAAAATAATTTGGTATTCGTACAATTTGGTTTTTGTGTGACCTTTTGCAACAGATTACTAACAAAAATCAACATGGTATTATTTTTAAAATAAAATATAGGACAATAAATATATTGCTTGAATATTTTGTAGAAAGCAGGCAAAGCATCAGATGTCAAAGGAAGAAAGCAGCGGTAAGGGAGGAAGTCATTATTAAGAATCATTATGATTGAGAA